>NW_011888806.1:10843247-10857582 GCF_000151845.1 Pteropus vampyrus
GCCTTTGCACCTGCTGTTTCCTTTTTCCATCTGGACCTTTCTACCTAGAGGACCTCTGCCACCCCATCTCCTAATTTTCTATTTCTGTACACTGATTTCTTTTTTCTCTTTATAAGGCTTAACACAGTTTATAACCATATATTAATAGCTATATATAGTTACATATTTACCATTTGTGTTCCCAATTAAAATGTTAGCTCCATGAAGCAGAAACTGTGCTACCTCGATCCTCAATTTCAGTCCCAGCATCTAACAGATTGTTGGGTATACCATAAGGATTAAACACATGTTAAATACATGAACAAATAAACAGTGTAAAATTAATTCATTTTGTTTAAAAAAGTGTTATCTTTTCAAACCACAATCTGCAAAATATCTACAATTACATGATTAGAATTAGATTAATAGAATTATTAACGGGCATATTATAAAATAGTAAATAGAAATAGTAGAGTCATTTTTACTTATACTTGAATTTTACATGTAAGAAGTGATACATATAATAAAAAACTAAAATTTAATACATTAATTTAATAGCAATTCACATGTCTCTTAAAGGAAAATTTTTTTTTCAATAAATCATGAAGTGCAATGTTATTACATCAATGTCACGAAAGTGTGTTTATTGATATAACACATCCATTATGAGGGGTCACCTGAGTAAACAAATCCAATGGAAGTTTTCAGTCCAATAATCAAAGATTTTCCAGAAAGGCAAAATGGCTTCTGCTCTATAGACCTTTTATGTACGATGATGATTTTCTGTCATGATTCATTGATTATTTTTCTCATAGTATAATGGGAAAAGGACAGAAATTTCAAGAGGAGATGAGTTGTGTTTCCAGCTTGACCACTCTATGGGTCTGAGCTCTTGGGCAGTCTGTTCAACATTGCTGGGCACCAATCTCTTTATTTGCGAAATGAGATATTTGTCTCCATATGTTTTAATACTCTATGCATCCTATACATCTCTCCAAAGTAAGATAGCTAATCACTTCCTCTCTTTAACTTATCTCTCTCATTGCTAGTGGCATGTAAGACCATTTAGATCTGTGTTGTTCAATATGCCACTAGCCCCACATGGCCATTAAAAACTTAAAATGTGGCAAGTGGAATTAAGGTATGCTTTACGTGTAAAATACACATAGATTTTGAGGCTAGTACAAAAAGAAAATGTAAAATATCTCAACACCTTTTATATTCATTACATGTTGGAATTATAGTATTTGAATATATTTGGTTAAGTAAAAAATATTAATAAAATTAATTTTATCTGTTCACTTTATTCTTTTTAATTAGGCTCCTGAAATTTTTAAAATTACTTATTTTGCTTGCGTTTGTGACCTGCATTATATTTCTATTGAATAGCCTAATTTCAATAGTTTTTTAAGTTTGTAATTATTTGTTGGCGTTGGGACATGTTGTAAATGTTGTAAAATATCATTACTAATATTCCTTCAAACTAGAATACCAAGTTCCTATAAATCTATGCTCACATAATAAAATAGGATAATTATTATGATATGTCACCAGTAAATACTACATGAGATCCAGCACTATAATTTCAACATTTGATTGATTCCATTCATCCTATGCTTTTCAAATAACAGTTTCGAATGCCAAAAATCTCAAGGAATTACCATACATTAATATAATGATGAACTACTGAGAAACATCAAATGATAGTTTGGCCAGGATGTTAAACAACACACATACACACACACACACGCACACACGCATACACCCTCCCACCTCTGCCACTAAACATTTATGTGATTTTGGACAAGATACTCACCCTTCTGAGCCTCAGTTTCCTTATAAAGAAAATAATGGAGGGGTGTTAGGAAAAATTAAAATTAGCCACCATAATTCTGATATGTCTAAATATAATATGAATAGTTAGAATGAGATATGACTGTAGAATGTGAGAATAGCTCCATATTTGGGCCTAACGAATTCAAATTCTTTCAGTGGGTCAAGACCTTGTATCCATTCATTAATTGGACAATATACAGCTAAAATTTTCCTCCTTTAAAAAATAAAATAAATGAGTTTCTAAAATAAAAAGATGAAATCAAATTCATCTTTTGAAAGTCATGAAGTTTCTACTTTTTTGGCTGCATAATAATGATTCTTGTGATATATTAAACTTTAACATATCTGTCCCTTAGGATAGCTTGAAATTATTCTCCAAGTTAAAATGAAGGATGAAAGGTGCATTTGGTAATTTCCCAAGTGTCAGCTTAGTTGTTACAGCATTATCATCTGTCATAATTTCGAATTCACAAGTCTTCAGATATCATCACTGAAATTCTAATTGCGAAACTTGTTTAGTTTCATGTTATATTCAAATTACCAGTGGCTCAACTGGTAGAATATTCTGAAAGTTAAATTTTCACTTATTAAGGTTCTCTACTTAATGTTCTGTTGAAAAACTATTCCAGTTGGAAATTATCAAGGTATATATGATAACAGCTATATTAAAAGTCTACTTCTTTACATATGTAATACTTTCATTAAGAAACATTTATTTATCGCATTCCATACATCAATGTCTGCACAGAGAAAGACATAGCACTCCTGAAAGGAGCATAAAGTTTATATTTTCAAA
Organism: Pteropus vampyrus; assembly: GCF_000151845.1. Classification (NCBI taxonomy): domain Eukaryota; kingdom Metazoa; phylum Chordata; class Mammalia; order Chiroptera; family Pteropodidae; genus Pteropus; species Pteropus vampyrus. The sequence continues at coordinate 10,845,859 of NW_011888806.1, forward strand.
GAGATTCCATGTAAAATGAATCTCTTATAAGATCTTTGTAGTAGCCCTATGACTGAGGATAAAGGACCAAAATATAGACAACATTGGGGTATAGGCAATATTTCCGTTATTCCTTACCACATTTAGCAATCCCTACTCTCTCCTTTTTTTCCCTCTAATCACCACTTTGCTCTCCTGTAGTAAGGGCTTGGTTTTCTCAAGTAATTTCTCCTTAATTTATTAACTCATATTATTTTCAACCAATATCGATTAAGTGCTAACTATGTGCTAGGAAATGGGATCATATGACTAATACTACATGGCTGCCATCACAAATTTCATACTCTAGTCCATTTACAGCAAGGAATTTTTAAACATCAAAAAAGTAAATATTTAGTTGTAGACTTTCAGGCAAAATGGAAAGGTATTATTGGGTGATATGGATGGAATGAAGAATTCATCCACTTCCCTTTAAACGAAGAAAGAAAAATCAACAAATTTATCTTTTGTTTTGATTCCCAATTTATACTAAAAAAAATTTACATTTTGAGTGAAGAAATATTTCTTAAGCATAATTTTAATATACACTTTATAAAGTAACTTATCTATAGAAACTATATATTAAATTACTAAGGATTACAATGAAAATAAAATCTTTGCTTTAAAAAAATAGTATTTTTCAGTGACAGGCTGAGTACATTGCATGAATCTGTTAGTAGTCATGGTTTCTTTAGTGTGAACATTTTTTGACAAATGATTTTTTTACATATTTTAAAAGTAATTTTATTTCAAAAAATAATTGCATTTAAATATTATGATAATAATATTTAAAGAAGAGTTGAAAGATGAACATTTTGAATACCATCGAAAAATAGTAATGATAAATTTGAAATTGGATAACATATTCTTGATTATAGCAAAAAGTTCTAGCTATTAAACCATATTACCTCTATCTTTTTTTTTTCTTTAGAGTACCTTAGAGAAAATGCTAGATTTTATGTTAAATTGTTTTATGTGCAAATTTCATTTCACTTGCCTTTCAGAATAATATTCAGGATTTTATCCTCTTGGATTTGACATTTTCTGTTTTAGAAAAACTGGTCTTAAAATTAAGAGACAAGTAAGATTACGGGAAGAAAACATACACAGGATTTTAATTGTCTCCCTCATAACCACAAGCATCTCAAGCTAAACCAGAAAAGAACTTTTTAATCCCTAAAAAAGTTCCATCTCTCTTCTCTTCTCTTACCTCATCCAGCACTTCCCTAAATATCACTGAGACAACAGTATTTTTTATGCAAGACAAAGCAAAAACTGAGAAAAGCCCACTCATCAGTTGTTTCTAAATAGCTATATTGTAAGGCCCAGATCCTTGAATGATGATATTTTGACTTCTCACTCTCTACTTAGTGTTTGACCTTCAATGCTGGCATAATTCTGGCTCCATCCCCAAATCACAAAAGATTGCAAGACATGTAAGATTTATAATCCTTGAGATAAAATTGGACTCATAAATATACATCACAGTTTTCTTCAAAAAAGTTATAACACATTTTCAGCATTCATTTAGTTTCTGTAATATCCCATTCTGTCTGTACCAAAAAGCTTTATGTGGTCACCAATGGTGACACTGGATAAGTAGAAAAACTAAGTTTTAATGTGAAAAATGATATTTTTTATATACATAGATGTTTATTATTGCATTGGTAAATATTATGAAACCAACAAAAATAATCAGAGAGTATACTAGTTCCCTTGGAAGGTTTTATCTTAGGTATTGTTAGTGAGAAAAACAGAAAAAAGAATAGCAGGCATAATATGATACAATATTTATAAAAGAACACTCCTTCCTATATTTGTGGATATTATAAGTAATGGTAAGTATGAATATTCATGTATGTATTTCGTACAATTATATGAATACAGAGAAAATTTGAAATGGTATGTACTAGGCTGTTAACATGAGACATTGTTCACTGGGAAGAAAATGAGGAGAAAAAGAAGAAGAGAGGAATGTCAAAAAAAAAGTTTTACTTTGAAAGTCAACAGTATACTTCTAAGTGTTAGACAGTGAACATGGAAGAAATTGCTAGGTGAAGTTAGGTGTCTGATGATGGCTGGATGAGGAGAATCCCATTTATACACATATGTAAAATTACGTGCATATGCTTATTTATAGAATTTTTAAAATGTGATGAAACAGTGAATTTGATTTTTCTGTAGAATATCTTGGCACTGTCTTCATTGAATTACCAGTGTTTTCATACCAGTGACTCATTTCAGGCTCATTTTTCTCCTTTATTGAAATTTTTATTTTTTATATGACTTTGAGTCACTATCTAGTGTTCTCTCACTTCACCCTAAAGGACTTCCTTGAACATTTCTTGCAAGGTAGGTCTAATGGTAACAGATTCCCTTAGCTTTTGTCTATCTGGGAACATCTTAATTTCTCCCTCTCTTTGGAAAGACAGTTCTGCCAGATATAGGATTCTTTGTTGATGGGGGGGGGGGGGTTTTATTTCTTTGCATTTTGCATTTCGAATATGTCAGCCTCACTGCTTCAGGCCTCCTAAGTTTCCAATGAGAAATGTGCTGATAATTTTATTAAAGATCCCTTGCATGTGACAAATCATTTTTGTTTTGATGCTTTTAAAATTTTCTTTGTCTTTCAGTAGTTTAATTATATGTCTCAGTGTGGGTATCTTTGAGTTCATCTTCATTTGTTGAACTTCTTAGATGTTTATATTCATGTTTTTCATCAAATTTAGGAAGTTTTCGGCCATTATGTCTTTAAATATTCCCTCTGCCCCTTTTTCTCTCTCATCTCCTTTGGAACTGCTACAATGCATAAATTGTTCCACTTGATCATGTCCCTTGTAGGTCCCTTGTGTTCTGTTCATTTTTCTTTAATCTCTTTTCTTTCTCTTCCTTAGACTTGACAATTTCCATTCTTTAAATTTGCTGATTATTTCTTCTGCCCGCTCAAAACTGCCTTTAAATCTCCCTGGTGAATTTTTTATTTCAGTTATTTTACTTTTCAGCTCCAAAACTTCTTGTGGGCTTCTTTGTCGGCATTCTATTTCTTTCTTGATATTTTCATTTTATTTATACATTGTTGTGTTGACTTTTTTCACTTCTGCCTTTAGTTCTTTGAGCATCTTTAAAACAATTGTTTTAAAGTGTTTGTCTATTAGATCTGTAATCATACCTTTTTCAGGGACAGTTTCTGTTGCTTTTTCTTTTAAATGGGCCATACTTTTCTGTTTCTTTATATGCATGTGATTTTTTGTTGCAAACTGGCCATTTGAATCTAATAATGTGGTAACTCAGGAAATAAGATTCTTCCCCTTCCTGGGGTTTGCTGGGTTTTGTTATTGTTTTTGTGTTTCACACGTGTGTGTGTGTGTGCGTGTGTGTGTGTGTGTGTGTGTGTGTGTGTGTGTGTATTTTGATGGTTGTAGGCTATCTTTGTGCCAAGGATCAGCCTGAGGTTTTAACTCAAGGTCTTCTCACATCTTTTCTGAGCTCACACTTTTCCCTGGACATGTGTGGTCACTTTCTAACTCTCTCTACATGCAGTTACTTTTGAATGTCTTAGTGTTTAATATCTGACTCCCAAAAGAGAAAAAGAGAAAAATAAAGGGAGAGAATGTGACAAAAGAGTGCAGGCCCTTTCAATCCCCTAGAATCACTTCAGCTGAGGAGCTTACAGCAACAGTGGTAGATAAAACAAAAAATGGATGCCTATCTCTGTCTGCATCTCTGTGATCAGACACAGAAGTTAGCGAGCAGAGCCCAGATCTCCGATATTTGGAAGACAGAGTCCTCTTGCCCATCCTGTCTCCGATAAGCTGTGTGCAAGCTGATCCTGAAACATGTGCAGCTGTGTGCCATGTGGCTGGGGATAGAGGATGGGTAGCTACTACTCTGCTAAGAGTTGAAATTGACCAAAATTGACTGCAATTTACTGTCCATGTCTACCCCTGGATGTTGTAAGCCTCAATAGACTCCAGAGTTCCAAAATAGTTACATCAGACAGATTCTGCCTGTGCAACTGCTGTCTAGGTTGGAAGGCAGATTCCTGGTGCTTCCTACTCTATCATCTTCCCCAAATCTTCCAAAATGACATTAATTTTTAACTAAAAGGAAAGTGAGATCAGTTCTCTAATGGGAGTAGTTATATACATACTAGGTACTGGTGTCCAGAAACGAGCTGTAGATGGGGACAGTCAGATCTTACCTGAAAATCAGACCAAGGTATTTCTCATGCTCTCTTTCAGATCATTGTTACTAGCTCAACCAAAATATTTTGTTAATTATCTTAGTATGACCAGTCAAATTAAGCCAGTCACACTATGATGCCTATACCTACATCATCAGACCCCTTAGGAAGTGAATATTGTTTATAATTCACATGTTACACTTGTCTTTAGAATGTTTAGAATGTTTCCGTTTTAGTTTTTTTCAGTCTCTCTGAAGCTATCTTGTGAAGTTTGTTTTCATTTCTCCCTCTTTTGTTTTATACTTCTTTCATAGCCCTTATTTGCATTTCTCTACCCAACTTAGTTATTTAACAGAAACTTTCCATTATGCTCTCCAAAGTCTTTTTACATAAACCACAGAGGAAAAGAAGGTATCAATTTTCTAATTCAGCAGAGTTATTTGCATTTGTGAGCAAATGCTACACACTGAAATTTAGTAAGAAAATTAAACCATGACTCTCAACCTAGGTAAGTTTGGCTTGGCTCTTTAAAGAAACTCTACTACTTTGCTTACTAGATAACTATAAATACCACCTGACTTGTTTACACTTGAGTGCTTTATATTATCACTTTCTAGATACAAAATGAACTGGGCACAAAATAAACAATGTACCCATGATCGGCCAAGAGATACTCATTTCTAGTGGGGTCTTCTTATATTGGGTGTCTGAATGGAAAGGAGCTTCCCATTGCCTGATATGCGCTATCAGCCTGAGAAAGGGGTTATTCTTTTTTGTGTTCAGATTACTAGTTCAATATATCCCAGTTGTTTGATTAGAGGAAAGTTTCCATGTTCCGCAAAGTCTATTTAATACATGAGGTACAATACTTATCTAAGTCACATACTTAAGAGAGAATGGATCACTATTACTTTCTGATAGGCTCTTGGTGTTTTTATTCTTATATTCAGAAGAGACAAAAGTTGTTTTAGTAAGTACCCTGAAAAAAAAAAATGAGTTTCCTTTTCTTATATACTAATTAAAAGGCCAAGTCAATGACTATTAAATCTAAGGCTGGGCTGGTGGATAGATATCATCTCTCATTAAAACTGTGACCAATTTTTGTGGCTGTCTGGCATGATATATTGAGAAAGATTTCAAATATATTTACCAGGTTAGTGAGGAAGAAGTGCTGGGATGGAGAAAGCAAGTCTGCCTTGGGAAGAGAAAGACAAGTGGGGCCACATCTGACGAACCCCGCCTAAGATCGCGGGTTAGATTGTGTTAGGCTAGGGGTTTTCAAACTTGTTTTTGCTTCTGCCATGAAACATTTAATTGGCAGTAAAGCTAATAATAACATCAATTTCTTCTGTTGGTGATGGCAGTTGGTTTGCGGTGTGATAATACTATTAACTAACATTTACTTAGTATTTTCTATATTCCAAGTACCATACTAAGTACCTTATATCAAGCAGCTCATTTAATGCTCACAAAAATCCTTTGACATAGATACGTTTTGACTTATAGCTAATTCCTAGGGCTTTAGCTACAAGTCCATCCCTCTCTCTTCCAGTAAAGAAATGCCAGAGTTCAAGTGAGAATTATAGAGATAATCTTAAATGCACTGAAATTTATAAAAAGTAAATTTTGCTCAAGCTTTACTGCCTTAAGTATGATTTATGATATGCCTTATAACCAATTATGACACATGCGAATGTTGACCCTAAAGTTTTGCATTCCGCTGTTACACTTTGCCATTCTGATTTTCCAGACTTACTCCCTAATGCCAAACTGGATGTCATGGAAATGTGTGTGTTTTTGATAAAAATGAAAATATGAGAATTGGTTAGACATGTGATTACCAATCCCTCAGCAGTGCTAGCAAATCAGTTAAAAATAGAGATCTTTCAGGTTAGTGGTGCAACATGGGAAAAGCATTATAAACTTTTGTTGTTGTTGTTAATTCTTTTAATTTTGCAAATGTAAAAACTAAGAGCAATGGTTTTCATTTACATTTGATTACTCTTGAACTTTTTCCCATACACATTTCTAAGAACTGTGGCAAATTTGTTGAAAAAAGTGAAGATATTTATGTTACATTTTAGATAAACACATCTTTAGGTCTACTTAAAAGTGCATTAATAATTTTGATAAAAGATGTAGTGGGTTTACAGCAGTAAAATTGGGTCTACTATAAAGTATGTTCTTCTGGAAGGTAAGCATAGCAGATGACAGATACTCAATGAGTGTTTATTTTAATTAAAAGAAGGAAAGAAGGAAGAGAAAGGAAGGAGAATGGAGAGAGAAAAAAGAGACAAAGGAAGTTTTCCCATTCAAAATAAATTAAAATCTCATTTACATTAAATAGTGATTTTCTAAACATTAGCAACTTTGTGCTACCAATTCACTGTACTGCAATCACACATTAAACATTACCTTAAGAGAGAACTCTCCTTTCCTTCTTAAAAAGGGGATAATCTAAATGAACATGCAAAATACATATTATAGTAATTTGTACAAAAATGAGACATAGTATGGAAATTTGTAGCAATGTCTTTGAAAAATATCAGATCTAACTTTTGAACTTACAGTTAAGAACTTACAGTTAACATTTCATTATAAAATGAAAATCCATAACCTACTTTTTTAACTCTTGAATCTATTTTAAAAGCATTCTTTAATGTACAGGATTAATATGTGCTATATATATTTATCAAAGTATTTTTGATGGTTGGTATCTCAAAACTAAAGTCCTCAAAGAAAAGACACAAAAAACACAAAATGCAAAATTTCATCTCAAAATTCACATGGCATGCTTTAAGTTTGCTGTGAAGGATAAAGTTCCTCTGTGGTAAATTTAACAGCAACATACAAACCCTATTGAGTTGGCTTCCCTGAAATACATCCAGCCTCCACTCTAACCAACTCAGTGCTCCAGCCGAAGCTATGTCTCTACCTATATCCAAAGAGCAATCATTAGGCTCAAAAGAGGATCAAAAGAGAGGATAGCTTGATATCAAAGGAAATAAAAGGTTTATACATTCTGTCTGATTGATAAACCAGAGATATAGAAGGGGTTAACAGGAACCAGATTCATTACCTAGTTTTCAGACATGACCCCAACCTGGTCATTATGATTACATGATATAAAGAATTTGTTGTAATATTAAACAAAAGAAAAATTTTTTTTCTTTCCCTGGTCTAGCTTACCAGTGCTATAATGTCCCGACCTCTGCCTTTTTTTTTTTACAAGACTAATATAATTCATATTAATAAAAGGTATATTTCAACAGTTATCAAAATTCATGCTAGAAAAAAATATATAATGCCCTCCAATGCAATATTCTTCTTCTTTTTTAAAAATGAGAAAATTAGGCTCTAGAGTCATTATTCAGGTTTTAAGTGGCAGAGTTAGGACCGAAATCTAGATTCTCTGATCTCTGCTAGACCCCAAAGTTACTTGTTATCAAAAACAATTCACATCCCTGCAAATGTCCACAGAAGCTTCAGTCTGCAGAGCTAAAAGGAGGTGGTAAATTTTACAGAATCTCCATCCATCATATGCTAACGTCTCTAAGGCCGAATGCAATTTCTTTTACAAAGTCAGCTTCCTCTGCAAGAATATCACCTGGTGGCCTTTAGAGAGAAGACAACTTCTCATGCTTTTCCATTTTAAATCAGTTCAACATTAAATTAGAAATGTTATGTGTCAGAAAGAGAGTTAAGTATTCAAGGTACAAAGCCTTTAGCAATCATTGCCTTTGTACTCTCTCCCATGAATGTTAGAAGCTGCACTGACATTAAAATATAAGGCTAAAGTTTTTGAAATCTTAGTAATGAAACAAATATTTAGTTTATTTTAACCACCAATACTGATTTAAAACAACTTCAGGTGAAAAAGTAGAGTCATCATTTTGAACAAATGTACACTCCTCCATAATTATTTTTTATAACACTGCACTTTCGAGTATCAGATGTTCATGTTGAACATGAATTTTAGATACTACTTCAGTCAACAGACATGAATTGAGTACATACCATGTGCCAGACACTGTGCTACATGAGGTCTTTAGACCCAAAGGGTCACAGTGAGATAGGAGAGATAATAGTAATCCTATATGACAAGTGCTATCAAACGGACTTTCACAAAACTCTATGGGAATACACAAGAGGATGCTGCTAATTTCCACCCCCAGCCCCAGGCTGGTCAGAGAATATGAACAGGAATCATGGAAAGGACAGAGTGATATAATACATGCTTTTATTTTCTCTTAAACAAACACAAGCTATTATATCAAAGGACAGCACAAGAAATTTAATAAGCACGACACATCATTAATATAGGATTAAAAGCACAGCAGGCTTTTGTGGGAGAGTTCAATCCTGTGCATGTATAGCAGTAAGTAACCAGCTGATGGAGAAAGCAACCCTGCCTGTGGCTGCACTGAATCCAAGATAAAGACAGCATGACCAGAAACACTTGCTAATGAAGTTACCAGCACACAGGACTGTTTCGTTCTTTTCCTTGCATTACAAAGTCTTCATCATTGTTCAACCCCCACCATCACCACTGCATCATTATTTTCTGTCTAGGTATCTATTCATTTCCTTCACAGCACTTTACTTACTGTTAAATGACTGTCTCCTTCACTGTAACTTAGCTTCACAAGAATTGTTTTACATCAAGCACTATCTCTGGCTTATGTCATCATATATACATTTATTCATGAATTAATACAGAAGGAAGGAAGAATGGATGGAAGGAAGGGGAAAGGAAGCCAAGACTCTTATTTTATCGAGTCTGAGGGATCAATGCAATTGTATTTATTTCACCTGTTAACATGCTGCTTGCTTAGATCACTATTTGTTAGATATATGTACTTCTAAAGGAAAACAATTCTAAATATTGTTTATGGTAATAAAATAATATATTAACATATAACTCAAAGAAATTTACAAATCCACATCGAACAATCTAAAAAACAATATAATTGAAATTATCAACATTAAAGCTATCAGATGATGTTTTTAAAAATAAATTATTGCTCGTGGTATGAATTAGGTACTGATTAGCACAGGGGCATGCGATGGATTAATTTGCCTTCCACTTATCTCTGTTCCAACAAGTGAAACATCTTTGTTCAGATAGTACTATATGGTGATGTCATTTGCCTTCACTTTAAGGGAATGCAATGTTTTCTGTATTTAATGTATCTCTGTTTTTTTATTGATCCAATTGAGGAAAACTACTTGGGGCCAATGTGATTATTAAAAAAACAGCTACTGAAAACATGAGGCAGTCCTTGATTCTATAAAGTTACATAGATATTTTTAAAATTACTATGCATTCTTTTAAAATTCTCATAGAGAATTCATCAATCTCTGATTTTAAGAAGCAGGCACTTCTTAGATTATGGCCTGTTCTCTGGTTTCAGTGCTTACAGCAGAAGACCTAGATTTGAAACTGCTCGAAAACTTGAGCTATGTGAATCTAAGCAATTTTCAACTTTATTAAGCATCAGAACCCCTATATACAAAACTAGTGTTCTCTGACCCTCAGTTTCCTCTTCTATAAAATGATAGACTTGGAACAGTTGATATACAAGGTCTATTCTGTTTGAGATGTATTGATTGGCATGCCACTAAAATGGTATTATGATGACATTTGGCAGAGAATGTAGAAATATTTGAGACTTTCTTTCAAACACCTGTCACTATGAGACTATACCCAAAGGTAGTAAAGCAAGGACCAGAATACTTTATTATTGGCTCAGGCTTTGGATCAAATCTCTTGTATAGATCTCTGGTAAGACAGTATTGACAAAGGACTCTTTCCCTATGCAATGTGAATATAAATGGCTTTGAACCACGGTGTCTTCCTTCCTTTATTTCTAACCCGAGGCCCAAATTCAAGTCTTAGTTGTTACCACTCCATGGTAATGCCTCATCTCAGCAACGGAGCTGTAAGAGTACGGTGAGAGTGAGAGAAAGCAAAGCAAATAGAGAAAGAGACAGACAGAAAGAGAGAGACAGAGAATAAAAGAATGTTCCAAAGCAAGAAACCTCCATTGTGACCTAGAGAGGGGCAAGAGCCCTGAGAACCAGTTGTTGGAAGAGAGAATGGAGAAAAAAAGTGAAAGCAAGACAGAGAGATGCGGAGATATGAAGAGACTAAAAATCAGAGGAATTTAGGGAGTCAGAAATTGTTCTTCCAATGAGAGATTAGGGACAAGTTTTCATAAATCGGGCAAAGAAAAACCAGTTGTAAAGAATAAAAAGATAATTGGCTATTTTTCCTTCTAGATAGTAGTTCCTGGGGAACTATAGAGTGAGGGGGCGGGTAGGGAAAGGGACACATGACTGAGCATGCTCTATATTGGCCTTTTTAACTCTCTATAGTGAACCATCATGAACACAATGGTCATTTAAAGAGCCCTCAAGCATGATCTTCCTTTCCTTGGGGTGGAACAAGGAGAATGAAAAGGAAGGTGAACATTTTTCATCTATTCAATTCCATGAAATTATAAAACCCAATTTTGATTCTTGCTGGAAATGCCCAAATCTGTTTTCCAACATCATATCACCAGGTGTTCAAGTCCCATAGCCATTTTGTCTTCTAAAGTCATAACCGTAAAAGGTATGTAGAGTTTAAAAAGAGCACCTTTACCCTGGATCCTTTTGGGTTCTTCTCTAAGACTTTAGCCACCAGAGACACATTTCAGATTTGTTTCCATAGAATCCACAAAAGTGAGTGGCAGAAGGTGAATTCAATAGGCAGTATATGCCATCCTAAGTTTCTGTCACATGTCCAAGACGATTACCATTTCCTAATTATGGTACATTTCCGGTTAGTCATTTCTATTTTATGTACATTTCCATGGTACGTTTCCTGATTAGCTATTTCTATTTTATATATAGAAATTTATTGGACAATCATCAGCTGCCTATGTATCACTTTGTCCTGTATGGAAAACAGAATGCATCACATCTACTTTGTCCATGCATCCTCTTCATTGTATGATTTTATAAAACAGCCAATAATAAAACTCCAAGTTTATATTAGATGCTGTTGATGGATCAGAGTGGTGTAATGTGAACCAAATAAAAGAAGAAACCACTGCAAATGCCTGCACAGCTAACAGAGGCTCATTTCATGAATGACTTCAAAAACTGAGTATTAGGTATAGGTAGACAGATTTTAGCAGGCTCTGCATCTGATCTTAGTTACACACTCTATTTAGCATACTTCCCAAACAGCCAAGCATAGTCTACAGAAGGCCAACACTTCTCTCTTAGGACTTGGAAAAATGATGAATTATTAATATTATTCCTAGAACCCGGAGGATGTCTCTAAATTGTCATCATTTTAAAAAAAGTATAGGGTTCTCCAGGAAGGCTCTATGCAACCTAATTCCTATTAAAGTAAGTATTCATTTCTTCTTTTTTGCTCATCTATTTGATAATACTATGTATTCAAAAACCTCTTGACACTAATTTGGATCCTGTCCACTCCCTCAGAACATTTATTTTTTTTTCCTTCCTGG
>NW_011888806.1:10858462-10874112 GCF_000151845.1 Pteropus vampyrus
CACTATAAAGGTTTTGGATAGTGACACAAAGAATGTCACAATCTGCTCTGACAAATGAAGTCATGATAAAATTTCAAACAGTAAACAATAGTCTAATGAATGATTTATGCATTTTTTTCCTAAAAATCCAGCCAAGTTTTCTATTTTATGTTTTGCATCTCATAATTTTGGAAGGAAAGGGCTTCAGAGGGGGTAAACTTGTTTATATCTTTAGAATATTCTCAAGATTTTTTAAAGTCAAAAAGAGAAACATTTTAAATAAACACTATCTTTTTTTATTGCAATTGCATGTAAAATGATGAGATTTTAAAGAGGAAGTTCTGAAAACAGAGTATTTTAGATATGTAATTTGTCACTCCCTGTGATAATGACTAAAATTGCTTTCACCAAAGATTTTTGCTTAAATATTCAAAATGCAGACTAACATAGACCATTCAGAACATTTATGAAATCTTTGTGTAGTTTGAAAATGGAATCACTGCTCATTTTCCCTCAGGATACTCTAAATTATCCATTTCCAAAATATCTGTGGATATTCCAATGCATGTTTTATAGGCAAATGTAATAATTTGGCAAATAATTAAAAGTATTAGCTCACTGGAAGAATCATGAGACTTTATTTTTAGAAAGCAGGAGTGTTTGTGGGGCTAAGCAACACTTCTAGAAACCTGAGATTGAGAAGAGACTGTAAATCCATTTGTTTCATGCCTTCATTTGACAGAGAAAGAATATGAAAAGTGACTAATACAGGGTGACATATCTCATTAATGGAAGAATAAAGTCATAAACCAGGAGGGTCCTTGGCTCTTGTACTACCATGTGTATTATTTAAAAAAAAAAAAAATCGATGGGATATAGAAATCTCCTTTATAATCTAGAGAAAATATAAGTATTAAGTCTACACATTAAAAAAAAAACAACAATTAAAAAGATTCAAAATTGATAAAAGAATTTGGTACCACGAACTGTCTGAAAATGTTTTAGAATCATACTGCTAATGTTTCCTGTCTTCCTGGAGTAGGTTCTGAATGTTAAGTACACAATTAAGTTAGGGCTATGTTGGTTTATTCAAATAATCCGTGCAAACTGTGAGTTAGGTCAGGACTATAGCGTATTGAACCCACATCTAGGTCACTGAGATCATATCTACAGATTGTTTTTCATTCTAGCCATCCACATTATAATTTCTTAAGACTGGCCACAAGTAAACCAAATAAAAGACATGCATCTATTTATTTGAATTATTTTTTTTAAAAACTTAAGTGAGAAATGATGCTATTTAAGCATTTGTGATCCCTTACCTAGAAAAATACATTTATGTAGAAATTCAGGTTCACAAAGATGAACTGATAATTCTGCTAATAAATTGAACTGACTCTGTTAATCTTTTCTAATAATTGTGACACAAACAAGAACAATGAGCTAGAAAAAAATGATCATAAGTTAGAATCTATGTAGTACTTATGATATATCTATCGTATTTCAGTATTTTAAAATATTTAAAGTCATATTTCTTTATGTAATAAAGTACCTGGCTGATTCAACAGAATATTGCTTCATGTTAATAATCATAAGAAATCAGACACATGAGGATTTTTACAAACTCATAAATTGTCAATTAATGAGAGAATGTTAGTTCCACTTCTCTGGGAGAAAAAAAAGTATGTACATTTGATTTATAAGTTGCAATTGAAAAATAATGTAGAAGTATAGCATAAGTTTTTGCAACAGGGTATTGAGTAGGAATTATCCTATTGTCCCAGATTGATTTCTGGATTCTAAAACCAGAAATAAAGAGATGTGAAGTGCCTTACTGTTCTAATTAACAATAGAACCAGATACTACTGCTGTGGCCAGCATCACTACCTGTCTTCTCCTTCCTGCCTAGGGATAGAAGTCTGGGGGCAAAGCCATGAGCTAAGGGAGAAGAAACACCAGGAGAATCACTGGCAACTAGAAGCTTGCTCCTCGGTCTGTCATTCCTTGGGCGGCTCTGCACCTACCCCTGAGTAATGGACAAAAGAATTGGAGAAAGAGTGCAGGGCAGAGAAAATTCTATGACAGTATAGAGGAAACTGCAAAAACCACACTTGTCATGGCAACCAAGCATGAATTTCCAGGAGTTTGAATTTAACCAGGGAAGGTAATGCAATCCCAAGTAGCAAGTGCTGTAGGTGTATGGCTCATTCTGAGACCTGAAGAGGAAGAAAAGAGTCAAGATACAGCCCTATATCCAACACCCTGGGTAATCAAGATGGTCATCAAGAGCCATGAATTAGTCAGAGAAACAAGAGCAACCAGTTGGACTTGTGGTTCCCCTACAGTAATAGGCAGTTAGGCAGATATGCATTTGTCCTTGCTCTCCTCTTCCTTCCTGCAAGTCCTGAGTACCAGAAACCTTAGAGAGAAGGAAAGGTAATCCAGTCCATGGCACTCTCAATTTTAATCTCTCTCTCTCTCTCTCTCTCTCTCTCTCTCTCTCTCTCTGTTTCTCTCTGTGTGTCTGTCTCTGTCTCTGTCTCTGCCTCTCTCTGTCTCTATCTCTAGCTCTTCCAGTGCTAACGAAAGAGGAGCGGGGAATGAGTATACTCTGTGCTTCCTCCCTATGTGAAGTACCCTGTCAAGACTGGCAAGTGCTGGGATGGGGTGTGGAGGGACCTAAATAAGATTTAAACCAAAGGTGAGGCCATAGTTTTTAGATTGAATTAGATTAAATTTAACAATTAGATTGAAATTTAATAATTAAACGTGACTGGCACAGTTCCTAAAAAGGTTACACATAGAGTTACCACATGACTTATCAATTTCACCCCAAAGTATATAGCCAATAGTAATGAAAACATAGGTCCAGACGTAAACTTGTGCATGAATGTTTATAGCAGTATTATTCATAATAGTCCTAAAGTAGAAACAATCCAAATGTCCATCAACTGAAGAATGGATAAACAAAATGTGGCATGTTGATACAATGGAATATTATCCAGCCATATAAAGAAATAAAATATTGATACATGCTATAACACGGTTGAACTTTGAAAACATTATGCTAAGAGAAAGAAGCTAAAATTCAGAAAGTGAGAATAATAATTCATGTATCCGTACAGCTTACATAGTTTACAATCACTGAATAAATAAATATATGGTAATAGAACTAGAAAAACAGAGAGCAGCTAGATTTAGATAGGATAAAGCTAAAGAAGAAAAGACAAGAAGATCAAGTGCCCAAACGAAACCTAAAAGAGAATAATTAGCAAATGGCTGTGAAATATTTCATATATCAGGTGAAGAAAACATAGCCTTTTAAAATACATTAAACACTAAAAATGTAAATGTCCAAATTGCATTTTCACCCATTCATTTTTTTTCCCCAAATTATTTTCTCCATGAGTTAGGATAATGAAAATATGCCTAAGTTTATGCTAATGAGATAAGGATAATCCATATATGTACTATTTGGTTCTGTATATTGAATTGCAGCACAAATACAAAACTCTTCAGTCAATATGAGTAAATGTTAGAAGCAGAACTCAAGGGATTCAACTCCAGTAGTTCACTCTGAAAACTGATATTGAAGAATAGGTGCTGTACATGAGACAAGAAAACCACGAGTTCTCTCTGGGGTGGTCTCGTTTTACAAAAGGAATCCTTCAAGTCTCCTTGGCTCTGAAGGAGCCGAAAAAAGTAATTTAAGCAAAGTGAAAGACATACTACAAAAAAGCTCTGAAAGAGCTCAAAAAAAGTAATTTAAGCAAAGTGAAAGACATACTGCAAAAAAGCTCTGAAAGAGCTCAAAAAAAGTAATTTAAGCAAAGTGAAAGACATACTACAAAAATGAGCATTGTTTTTTTGAGAATCCATGATTTCAGGGTTTTGACAGCATAGGTCACAAGTAAAAACAAGTTCTCTTCTGCTCTGAAGTTAGATTATTTATATGAGATGATCATCTGTTATTTCCTTTTTTATTCAAGAAATAAGGTATAAATTTTATATTCTGACTTCTAAACTGCTGTGTCAGGGCATTCTTATAAACAACAATAGTAAAAATGATGATGATGATGATAATAGTAACAACAATAGTTAATTTTTATTGAATGTTTAGTATGTGGCTAGGTGCTATGTAAATATTCTAGAAATATCATTTCATGTTTGCTAACAATTACTCTGTGAGACAAGTATTATTATTATTTACTTACAGATGAATAATTTACCCAAGTAAGTAACAAGTAACATACCCAAGGCCTATATCTAGTGATGGAGTAGTGAGATAATAAAGAATTGATACATTAGTCTCTGTCCTCAGTTCTGGCACAGAGCTTCTAAAACTGTTGTAATTTCCTAAGTGATAAGACCACTAAGAGCATCTTTTGTTCTAATACCTAGTCTTTGACCCCAGTTTCTGACACAGGAACCCTTATAGTCTCATGGATGATAAAAATGTCTTTTGTTTTAATAAGGCTACTCTGGGCAGGCTCCTGGATGGCTCCTGGATAGGAGTTGATCACCAGAAAGACCAAGCCATGATTAGAAGCTTGGAATTTCAGCCTTACCTGCCATCTTCCGGAGAGGACTGAAGCTGAAAATGAATTTAATGATTGGTCAGACCTATGTGATGAAGCTTCCACAAAAATTCTAAAAGTGTTAGATTTGGAGAGTTTCCAGGGGGTCAACACATTCATGTATTAGAGAGGGTGACCCACCCCAACTGCACAGGGACAGGAACTCCTATGCTCAGGACCCTCCCAGATCTTACCTACCTATTCCTTTATGTGGCTATTCATCTGTATCCTTTATCATATCCTTTAATAAACTGGTAATCATTTGTGTTTCCATGAGTTTTGTGAGCCGCTTTGGGCAAGTTAATTGAGTGCAAAGAGTGAGTCATTGGAACCTCCAATTTATAGTCAAGTCAGACAGAAATTGTGGATAACCTGACAACTACTTGTGACTGGCATCTAACGCAGTGGAGGAGCAGTCTTATGGGACTGAGCCCTTAACCTGTGGGGTCTGACACTATCTCTAGTTAGACACTGGCAGAATTAAGTTGTAGGACACCACGATGGTGTCTCAGAGAACTGCTTGGTGTGGGGAAACCCCACACACATTTGGTGACCAGTGTCAGAAGAGAAGTGCTCTGTGTGAGTAGTGAAGGAGACACACAGGTGGAAATCTGGATGGTTTTCCTATACAGAGTCTAGATTGACTCCAGAATCTGTATATAAAACCATTGAGCTCAACTGTTTCCCTGGGAAATGCTCACATTGGACAATCAATTCTAGAGAAAATTATAAAAATGAAATCTTCTCTCACATCATAATCCCTCTGGCCACCAGGTCCCATCCCTCAGCTTCTGTCTTTGTCTAAGACATCCTCTGCTTCTGTTAACCACAGGTACCCTCTCTAGCAGCAACAGCATTTCTCAGTTTTTCTTCCTACAGTCAAAAGTGACCTAACTGGCATTCCCACAATTTATGCTTTGGTAATAATGGACGGTACAAATGTCTATCTGTAGCATACCGGCTTTTCAATCACTTTTCCAGAGATTATGTCATAATACACAATAGGCAGTCAACCAGACAGAGTCGCAGGACTGTCAGACGGGGCCTTTTTGGAAAGGTGGGCATTTTGGATCTTTTTACAATGAGCTATACGTAGAATGAGCCCTATTTTAACTGTTTAGCTCTAAATACAATAAATCAAGGAAAACAGACACATAAAAGCAGGGGAAATGTAAGATCTCAGGATAAAACCTATAGTCCTTAACACTGCTTGCTAAACTCATAACATACTCTTCCATTCTTACTTCTCCAAATTCATCTCTCATCACTGCTTATCTCATTTTTTAGGTGCTGAAATACTTGACCATCATCAATTCCCCAGCCATCTACCAAAGTGCTGTAGCCTATACCATGTACACCACTCCAACAGCTTGTGAGAAAGTTATATTCTCCTTTAATTCTCAGGTTAAGTATATATTATTTTGGAAAACTCTCTTTGCCCCTTGAAGTGGTTATAAGTGTACCTCCTATGGCCTCCAATGGTTCCCCATATTTCTTTATTAAAATACTCATTATACTGTATAGTAACTGCAATTGTCTATTAACATCCACTGGACTTTAACACTATCTTCATGATATTTAGTATTATTTGATCACCTGTGGCAGAGACTTCTAACTTCTGCCTTTTTAATGTATTTTGTATAGTAGAAACTCACAATTCTGCTATGAAGTGCCACATATTTTTCTTTGACTGTTTCTTCTGAGCTAATCAGCAAAGAGTGTGAGGAGGCTGGGGCACTGTACAAAATATGGACTGGTTCACAAATTTGCATGTCATTCTTGCACAAAGGCCATGTTAATCTTTGTATCATCAGTACATGTGTTGCCAAAGTGAGCACTGCTAACTCTTTTTCAATACGCACGTTCTACTTTGCTCCCAGCACAAAGCTAGGCTGCACATCCAGCTCCTTTGCAGAATGTAACTCAGTTCAATCTAAGGGAACAGAAGTGATAAGAGCCACTACCATACCGGGTCCATCTAAACCTTCTGTGTGACATACTATTTAATATCTCCTTTCTAGATCTGGGAAGAGAATGACCCCATGGTGAATTTGAAAGCCAAAAGTTAAAACTGCAAAATGACTGGCAGCCTAAGTCTCTCAATAGTTGTTTGAAGCACGCCCCCTTCTCTTATCTAGAATCGCTTTGGCCTTTCACCTGAGAAAGAAATAAGCTTCTTTTTTTAAAATCCTCATTTGGGGAGAGGATTTTTACAGCATTGATTATATCACTAATTTTTACAGCATTGATTATATCACTTTTATATTTCCTGGAATCTAGCATAATGCTTGTGTAAACATTAGAAATCTATAAATATGCATTGAATTTTAAAATATCAAGTGGATAAATGAGTAGCATGAATATGTTAAATTATCTTTTTGTCATAATAGCATTATGAAAATAACTAACATTTCTTTTATGCTTAATATATGCTACTGCTTTCTAAGATCCTTTGCATAATGATCTCGCTTAATTCTCTTAACAATATTATAAGGTAGGTACTATTGTTATCGCATTGTACAGATTAGTAAATTGAAGCTTGAATCAGTTTACTCACTATCCAGTGCATCATAATCATTGAGTAAATAAATCAAGATTCAATGCAAACAATTTGACTCAAAAGTCTATGTTTTTAACAAGTCTAAAATAAATAAATGCCATACCTAAATGACTTCTGTAAGCAAAAACGAATTCTTCAACTAATAACAAATTATGATACACAATACTATGTGTTTTTTTAAAATACCAAGAAACTTAAGTTTTCAATTTGAGGATAAAATCCAAGTTTAATCCTCATAGAAAATCAGTTTTCAATTTGAGGATAAAATCCAAGTTTAATCCTCATAGAAAATCAGTTTTCAATTTGAGGATAAAATCCAAGTTTCAAGGTTTCTAGTATTATTTTAAACACATAATTGGAGTTTTAGCTTCTTCTGGCTCATGTATTTCAACAGAGAACAACAACTGCCTTAGAGATTTCTAGATTTCATTAACTTACCAGTTTCATTAAATACATAAAATTAGAGCTTACTCTTAAATCAGTAATCAATTCTTGCACATTTAGAGGTCAGCCCTCAGGTTATAATTCACTCAAAATCACTTTGTTCTCTAAGTTAAGAAAATCCATTGTGATCTAACAGTGTCATCTTCATCATGTCCCGAAAAAAATGCTCCCCACACAATTGGATCAATATTGCTGTAGAAAGCTTAGCCTAGATTGATTAGGTTGGTGCCTGTTTGGATATTAGTCATTTTATCAGGAGTCCCAGACTGGCTTCTAAAAAAATCAATGCTTTCCAGTTTCAAATTCTAGTACCAAGGGTATGTCAGAGACATTCACAGTATGGCCATTCACTAGTATGAGACTTAGCCATTATTTAAGTAATAATATACTTCATGATAGAAGTAAAACGGATAGTTCTAAAAGGCACTAGAATTTTATCAATGGATTCATTTAACAAAATCTACACAAGTGACTTATTTTTAGGATAACTATAATAAAATCATTATTTCTGACTCAGCTGATTCCCCCATGTTACAATATCGATAATTAAAGCTATAGTTGTCATGATTATTAATTAAAAATTGCCAAACACATATTGTCACAAATTCAGTTTAAATGTGTCTTAAATCTTTTTAAAAAGCTATCCAAAAGTCCTAAAGGTATGCAGAGTAGATGGGAGATCTTTTTTAAAAAATAGATTTTTGCATATAATATGATTTTTAACTTGTTTTCAATATTTACATAGGACTATTTTTAGAGATTTAAAAAATACATTACCAAAATCTGGAAAAAATATATAGTATAAATTTTTATAATAGTGGTCTATGAGTGACAAAAATTATGAACGTATTAATGTATATTCAAAACTAGCTACATATATCACTTTTTAGAGTTTGTTCATTTTTCAGAAACAACCAAAATCAATTTTATTTTTAAAATCTTTTCTGAATAAAATCTATATCTAATGTAAGTGCAAACACTGTAGAAAATGATTTCTAGAGAGATCTTTGGCCTAGATAAACTAAAGTTTCTCCAATTTTTAAAATTATAGCATACTAAAAATTTTAATTTGATATATTTTACATAGAAAATAGTTACATTTTGAAGTAGAGCTTTAGTATATTGCCTGGGAAACCCTGGAAAAGGGCTGGAAAGTGTTATTTAAAAATCAGGTACTCTCTCCAGAGAGAAGACACCGTAGAGGCACTTTTGCCTTTTGCACAAAAATAAAATACAAGAAAAGTGGCAGTGAGACTTTCTATGTTCTCTAATTCGTGCAGGTTTTTTGTGGAATATTTGGAAAGCAAGGGGGCAATTTAAATAATAACATGAAACACAATGTTAGGTTCATAATTAACTATATAATGCACTAAATCAGATATGTTAGGTTCTAGTAGAAATAAAAGTTGATGGTACAGAAAAACCTAAATGAAAAAATTATCATCAGAAAATCCCCCAGAGTACAGCATTTTTGTTATGGCAGCCAGCGCAGAGTGACACAATGAAAAACAGCTGCCATTATTTCTAACAAATTAGTACAGTTTTACAGCTTGAGTAGCACAGGTATTCTGAAAATAACTTTGCATTTCCTACCAGAGAATTCACTACCTTTGTGCAATATACACAACCCTTTACACGGTGGCCCCACCTATCTCTCTAAATCCATTTTTTTTATCATCTTACCACCCTCACAATACGGAGCTATTTATAGATGTCTATTTTACAACTCTCTGTTTTTCCTCTGCTCTGAATTTCTTTCCCCTGCTCTGAATTTCTTTCCCCAATGTATCTACCTGGAAAACTCTCACCAACCTCAACACCCCAAGTGAGTCACCTCTTGCTTTGCACAGCCTTCCCCAGCCCCTTTAGATAGAGTTATCGCTCACTTCTCGCCACTAATTATATTTGTGCTTTCAGAACATTCAGCATTTACATGGCAGCCTGTCCAATTATAATTTTGCTTATATGTTTCCCTCAACTGATGAGCAGTTTTTAATAATAAGAATAATAATGGAATTGACTTGCTTTATTGAGTTGAGGTGAAACGCAGTGAAAGTTTTACTAAAATAAGTAGAAAACCTTTCTAGGACACAAATTTCAAGAGTTTTAATACTCTCATTTTAGAAATGCCATCTAAAAGAGAGGAAAACAAATCCAAATTAAGTTTATTGAATCTTTTTAGCTGGTTAGGAATGCTTAAAAGACTGAATTTTTTCATTTCATTAGTGACATTTCCTCAAGTATTATTGAACTAGCCCTCATCAAAATATGTGAAGACCAAAGGCATTCTTATGCTTGGAAGTGCCAATGTTGAAAATAAATAACCAAGAAAGAAATACTTCTAACTGAAAGCAAATCTAAGGGACAGTTGAAGATTTGTGAGCAGGCAAAGGGCTAAGCTGAAGGAATATTGGATCAGCAGCAAGGAAATCTGATTTCTAGTTCCTCAGCTGCCATTCAATAATAACCCTCGGCCAATACATGCATATATACACACAAACACATACACATACACAAAATACATACACACACTATCTATAAAATGAGGGCTTTTATAACAACTACATTTTTTCAGTTTAAATATTTTTTAAGATGTTTAATAGTTCTTTATTGAGGTGATCAATTCTTTAAAAGTTATTCTGTAATATATCACAATAGGATTTACTTAGTATGATTTAAACTTCATTGTTTTAAATACAGAGTTTTCATTTTAATATATGAAGATGAGAATAGTCAATACTACTCACAGCGCCTGGTTGTGGCCATGCTCCACTTGGCTATAGACTTTCACTGACTCACTCACTAACTCATCCAAAAATATGCTTTAGCAGTTACAATGTGTTAAGCATGTACCCTCACTTAAAGAATCTACTTTAAAGTAAGGAATTAGCTTATTCACAGGCAAATATATGGTCCTTTAAAATTACTAATGCCTTCTGATACAGAAGTTGCTGGGTTTTAATCTGTATGTGTTTAGACATCAGTAAAAGATTAAAATTAAAAGTAGAATGTTAAAATTCATGGTGCTTGTATTGCCACAAAAGGTGATTAAAAGAACTCTATTATTTATCCTAAATTCTGACTGTTTCATTAATAGCAAATCTTTAACAAATAATACGTAGAAAGAAAAATTAAGAAACCTTTTTTATGGGGAATGATGGGTCATTCTCCATATTGGGTCACCTATGTTCTATTTTTTTTTTTTTTTTACATTAACATGATTCCTTTCTCTGAGTTTGATAAAAATGGTTTATGTCCAAGATAATACTTTAACTTGAGTATTACACAGTATAAAACAAGGTGTAATGAGAAAAGAACTCTAGAACATGAGATGAGAAACAAAAGACTACTACTCTGAATCTGATTTCTACAGATCTAGGTCATGTCATCTTGTATCTCTAAGCCGCCATCTGTAATAATAATCCTTATGTTCTCCACTGGTTTGCTATGATGAATGCAATAACAAGTATGGAAATGCACTATAAATGTCATGATACCAATACGAGATATTCTTATTAATTTATTCATGAAATAGGTCTTTGGCTAAGGCCATAGAACTTGGACTTGCCTAGAAGCAATACATGGTACCACTGTCTAATTTTGGGTAATCTGCACTACACCTAAACTTTGGTCTCTTCATACATAATTGGGGATATTGCTACCTCATAGGATTATTTTAAGCATTTTATAAGACAATGTAACTAATTCTTCATCTGATGCCTGGCCCTGGTAAGTGCTCAAAAATATTAATAATTCCAAAAAATAACTGAGGTTTATAGTATGTACTTCCATTACTATTTTTATTTAATTCACCTAGATGAATGAAAGCTCTGTGAAATTATAATGTCTGAAGAATTTAAAATACTAAAGCAGAGTCGCGATCCAAATTTCTAATTAAGATCTTGAACTTTAATACAAGGAAAGTAGCCTCAAGAATATACTGCTAGGGATATTTATGTAAACTAATCTAAAATGTTTCTTCTCTTATTTATATATATCCTATAGATGCAGATAAAGGAAAAACACAGAGGTGATGCTTCAGCTCACATCTCCTCTCGTCAGTTGATAGGCAACTATCACAGCTATGAAAGCTTGTTTGTTGTAGTTACAGGGAGAGATGGAGATTTTTCTTCTCTCTTATTGAAGCCTAGAGATTTGTGGCTGAGAAAATGAGTAACTAAATAAGCAAATAAAAGACCATTTAGGAACCACAAGAAAACGTAGAAACTCTTCCCAGAGGAGTATACTGTATATGCTGGTTGGATACATCACTGTTGTTCACTTCAGCTCTACATCCATATTTCATGTGAGTGAAAATGAAGGGAAGCACCCCAGAGAATTAATACTGGTGTTCTAGAAATTACTGAGAGTTCCATTTATAATTTTCCTGCAGATTTGTGCTTTCAACTTATTTCTGAGAAAAGGAAAGATGTTTGGCTAGAATATATATCTTCTAGTAAATGCCCATTAACATTTTCTCATGAAATTAGTTTGCCTGAGAGACTCAGACAGTCTGTTCCAGCTTAGCAAAAGTCAAAATTAATATTAGACAAGAATAATTTGCCTCTTGATCTTAATTAGCAAGTTCATCATCTTGAACCAAGGTAAACAATGAGAAAAAGTATGAACGATGCCAGTAAACTGAAGGAGACCTGGAGATTAGGTGGGCCTCAGTCTCCATCAGTTTCAAGTAAACCCCTTTAGTTCTTAGACTGCTTAAGCCCACGGTGCTTTTTGTCTTCTCACTTACCAAGGGCTTGGTTTCATCTTCATCTTTGAAATAATAGAGCTGATCTCCCTTGAGCACAAACCAGCGGGTATGCCAAGTCTTGACAAAGCCTCCTTGCTTCCTCAGCCACCCACACTTCATGGCGTTATTCCGCCCTTGGCTTGGTTGGGTGTGCTCCATAGAGTCATTGTTCTCTTCCATTATTAAGCTGATGGACTTTCCTGTTTAGCAAACAAACAAACAAAAAAAAAAAAAGAAGAAGAAGAAGAATAAGGTGCTCTGATATAATCAATTCCCTCTTGTTTATAAATTCCCTATTGATTATAAATCACCCCTGCCCCTTAAAAAAATACAGGAAGAGGAATGAAAAAGTGTATCAACTCACTTGCCAAATTTCTAGAAGCAAACCACAGACCTGACAACAACTTAACTGGAGGAAACTTGGAGAGAGTTCGTGGTATCTTCCTTAAATGAGCTAGCCAGCTGGGTAATAATATCCCTCTTTTTACTAAGTAGAACTAAAGAATGGGAAAGTTTTGTAGGTAATGTGTTAAGAAGTGATATTTTAAAACTAAAACAACAAAAACATAATTCTCATGATAATGGGCCTCTGTGTCTGGTGTGCACTGATTGGGGCCAGCTTGTTCAGGCCTGCGGTTATTTGAGCAAACACTAGCCTGACACATGTTAAAGTTTACAGGGACTATTTTAAAAATCTCAATGGAAGACATTTGTTTTACATATGTGAAAATTTCTCAAGATGTATCTGGCCCCTTTCCCCCAAAGTGTGTCCCCTTGAGAGTTTCTTTGGCTGGTCAGGGATTAGTGCAGCTGAAAAAGTTTAGGAAAAACAAAACAAAATAACACACACACACAAAAACTCCTGCTTGGCCAGATGAGTTTTCTTCTAATGTCAGGAATGAGTGGTGAGCTCCAGGCAATTACATGAAGAACATTTCAAGGTTATGTGTGAAGGAGTATACTGTACACACTATACATGGCAAAAAAAAATGAGTTTATCATAGAATAAAAAGTAACCAACAGGCAAGCAGCTAAACTGCCACAGTAAGAACAGAGGAGGCAGCTTTCTGGGAGAGCTAAGGCCAATTGGTTAAGAAAAAGAGACATTTTCCTGTCCCTAAGGCTTCCAGCAAATTCTTGCTAATGTTTATTTCTTAGCATATTTTCAGGAAGTAAAAAGTCCTCTCTCTTACCCTTGTGTCTTTGATATGGATATAAGGATACAGATTAAGTAATAAAACATGGAATATTCCTGTTCTGTCATATCAATGCATAAAGCTCTTATTTTTTCTGCCTGATTTCAGAAAACAAGCTATCTTTCTGTCTAGTCCTACTTCCGCCATGAATTTTTCAATTGATTTGTATGTACACAATCCTAGTTAAAAAGTCCATGAAGTTTTCATTGTCAGCCCTTATTTACTTAAGGTTCTTCTTTGAAGATAAGGGTTAAACCTCCCATTACTGGGCATTTAGTTTCTTTGACTTGAGTCCAGCCATTCCAGTTGCAGAGAGGAAGCAGAACTTTGGTTCTAATTACTTCCAATTTTGATAATCTCCACCATTTTCTCAGTAGTTTTGTCACTTCCATTGGCATGCATTCCAACCTGTGTCTTTCCTTGCTTTTATCTCTATCTCTTTCAACTACTTTTAAACTTCAAGTAGGTCACTAGACCACTGTCTGTCTCACTTAATATCCACTCTTTCTTTTCTTATATTGAAACAACTTTCTAATTAATAGGCTCTCATCTCTACAAAACATCTTGGTGCTTCCTTTGCTCCATAAGGCATTCCCATGACAGTAATACCTTACTACAGGAAACAGTTCTCCAATCGTGTGCATGCATGTGTGTGCACAGATTGGATCACGCCCAATGCTTCAAGTTTGTTATGACCTTAGGGCAGGAATTTTCTTGCACATTACTTGACCTAGTATAATGAGGCAAGTAAACCTCACTCTAAATGCACAATAAATGCTGTAACATAATTTAGATAATAAGTATGCTTACTTAGACCACTCTAAATAATCTCTTTTGGTTTCCTGGTATTTAAATTGTTCAAACCTACACAAGTTGCTATTTCATCATTACCTATTTATTGTTTGACCAAATATCTTAACTTATAAAGTTGAATAACCCCTTAAAACAGACATTCACAAACACACACACACACACACATTTAGAATTCACTGCACAACAACAAATTCTTTCTTTTGGGCCCTTCTTTTATTCTTTCCTCTTATATTCATGCTTTCTATTAAGTTTGAAAATCCCCTCTAAAATTCTTTAAGGTAATTAGCAACATACCATCAATAACGTAAAAAATACGAGTGCCCAATTTTACTCTCACCTACCATTAATGCCTTAGTAAAAAATGTGTGCATATTAGAACATGGTTTGTGATTCTTCTTACATATGTTGTTTACAAGACTCGTGAAACCACTGACAGCATCGCCCACTGAACTCCTGCTATAATGCCTATGTTTTCATGACTTCGGAATGCATCAGCAAGTATTTTATTAGTATTAATTGTAACAATTCATTAAAACAGAAATGAAAACAGATTGTACCATATCCCTAAGGGAAAATAATACCACAACTATTGGTGGATGAGTATAATTAAGTTTTAATAAAATAATCATGATTTTTATAGAGGAGTCTTGATATTTCTGCAGAAATCAAATGGCTCAAATTTTACCCTTCATCTTTAAAATAACAACACTGGACTGGATCATTTCTAACTATGGTCCCTTCTAGTACTCTGAAATCTACCATTTCTGTAATTCCATAAACATGAGAACACCAGATATTCCACAGCACTTTTTACCATGTCTGGCATATGGTGAAGCACAATCAATGTTTAATGAATTAATAAATTTTGCAATGGGTTTGATGCTAGATATCTAAAGTGAACATGATCTCCTTCTAAAACCTGATCCTTCCCCAAACTTGATCTTAATAAATGGCACCATGATATACCCAGTTGAAAAAGGGGGGTGGGGGGACAGATTATTTTCGATGCCTAATTCCTCCTTACCCTGAATATTAAATCTGTAAGTTCAGAAATATTTTCAAATCCATCCAGTTGGCTCCATCTCCATTGCTACTCTATGATCCAAACCACCATTATCTTTGAATAGGTAATTCTAATAGCCCTCCAACTGGTCTTGTCACTTCTATTTTTAACCACAAACACATGAGTACATGCTCACACATATTTCATTCTCCACAAAGCAGTCAAAGTGAGATTTTTGAAATTTAAATCAGATATCAATGATCTACCCTTAAAATTTTGATTGTCTCCCATTGTACTTTAAAATGTAGAGTCTTACCATGGCCTATAC
>NW_011888806.1:10874857-10875215 GCF_000151845.1 Pteropus vampyrus
ATTATTTTTGATGCCTAATTCCTCCTTACCCTGAATATTAAATTTGTAAGTTCAGAAATATTTTCAAATCCATCCAGTTGGCTCCATCTCCATTGCTACTCTATGATCCAAACCACCATTATCTTCGACTAGGTAATTCTAATAGCCCTCCAACTGGTCTTGTCACTTCTATTTTTAACCACAAACACGTGAGTACATGCTCACACATATTTCATTCTCCACAAAGCAGTCAAAGTGAGATTTTTGAAATTTAAATCAGATACCAATGATCTACCCTTAAAATTTTGATTGTCTCCCATTGTACTTTAAAATGTAGAGTCTTACCATGGCCTATACATCAGGAATCATCTAATACCTG
>NW_011888806.1:10875265-10875707 GCF_000151845.1 Pteropus vampyrus
TTTTGAAATTTAAATCAGATATCAATGATCTACCCTTAAAATTTTGATTGTCTCCCATTGTACTTTAAAATGTAGAGTCTTACCATGGCCTATACGTCAGGAATCATCTAATACCTGATTACTGACCTAGCCTAATCTCATGCTGTCTCCTCTTTATTCCCCCCAAACACACACATACACTCACTTAAAAGCTCTAATACAAGCTACCAAACTGACTTATTTTCAGTTCTGGAAACACTCAAGTCCTTTATGTCTTGGGTCTTGATACTTGTGGATCTCTAGCTAGGTTCTTCTGCTTCATGCTCTTTGCATGGCCCACTCTTTCTCATCCTTTAAGTCTCAGATTAAAATCTACCTCTTCCAACAAGCTTTAACTAATCATCCAGTGAGTTACCTCCCCTCTTGTTATTCTCTATTACTGAACTCCGTGCTCTCTTCTTAA
>NW_011888806.1:10876412-10891060 GCF_000151845.1 Pteropus vampyrus
CACAAACACGTGAGTACATGCTCACACATATTTCATTCTCCACAAAGCAGTCAAAGTGAGATTTTTGAAATTTAAATCAGATACCAATGATCTACCCTTAAAATTTTGATTGTCTCCCATTGTACTTTAAAATGTAGAGTCTTACCATGGCCTATACATCAGGAATCATCTAATACCTGATTACTGACCTAGCCTAATCTCATGCTGTCTCCTCTTTATTCCCCCAAAACACACACATACACTCACTTAAAAGCTCTAGTACAAGCTACCAAACCAACTTATTTTCAGTTCTGGAAACACCCAAGTCCTTTATGTCTTGAGTCTTGATACTTGTGGATCTCTAGCTAGGTTCTTCTGCTTCATGCTCTTTGCTTGGCCCACTCTTTCTCATCCTTTAAGTCTCAGATTAAAATCTACCTCCTCCAACAAGCTTTAACTAATCATCCAGTGAGTTACCTCCCCTCTTGTTATTCTCTATTACTGAACTCCGTGCTCTCTTCTTAACACTTCTCTAGATTGCTATTTCTTTAGCTGTTTATGGCCAATCACTCCTGCAGGAGATCATAAGTTTCATGAGGTCAGACTTGCTTTTTCTCACTACACGTTTACCTAATGCCTTTGAGAGTACTCAGTAAACAATTATTAAATCAATGAATAAAGCTACGTAACAACCACAATATAATTCATATAAAGAGAATTTTGGAGAGTTTTTAAATTGCATTTAATGCCTTAAAGAAGAATGTATACTTTAAGAACTTGACTTTTTTTCCCTTTAACATAGACTTTAACATGAAAATTGTCCTTAAAAACAATGTCAAAATCATCCAACTTAAATGAACCTAAAACTAGTCTTTATTTAGAAATATAAAATTCAAAACTTATACTTTTTAGTTTTGGCAGGAAATACATGCAATCAATTGTGATTAAGCATGAAGAAAAGTATAGTTTACTCATTTAGTTTATCAAAGAATACTTTAATTGAATCCCCACTGGGAAAGTACTTTGACTGCGGTCATGCCATGGCAACTGGATGGCACATGAGATCACAAAGTAGAACTATCAACTTAGGTGTTTAGCAAATCAACATAACAATGAAAACATAACAATAATTATGTATTACTCTAAATCATTACTCTAAACTAATAAAAACAGAATTGAAAAGTCACAAAATTACTCTCGCACCTTCATATTAACCTTAGGAGAAAGCCATAGTGATGCCTACTGTAGCATGTAAAGGCTTAGAAAGTTCTCATTATTTGATGAGCTAATGGCTTTGAATTATTTTCCAGGTGTGGAAACTGATTTGTACATGTACTCCTATAGTTCTTTGAAACCAGATGGCCTAGGAACACAGCGGTATTTGCATAGTGCAATCTGAGATGAAATTCATGCTCCTAACAGAATTTTCTAAAAGTCAAAACAGCCACGCACATAGGTATTTATATTTGTGACTTCAACAAAGAATACATAAACATGCTTATAATCAAAGATGTATATAAATAGAATGCCATATACCATAGAATTGCAGTGTGTTTGAATTTGCCTATATAGCTTCACATGTTCAGCAAACACAAGAGACTGACAAAGATGGAGGGAGCTAGAGAGAAAAGGGGAAAGAGAAAAAGAAAAAAACTTAAAAGTATAAGCAACTCTGCCATAATGCCTCCATTACACCCAATGAACACATGCTTCCGTAACAAGTGGGAGGTGCATTCTTACAATCGTGTCAGTTCCCTTGGTACCGTGCTGTGCAAATGTGATCCCGGAGATTCATAGTTTAAATTATTTCACACCGCATAGCCTCTCAACACAAATTACTCCAGTTGTTCAGTAAAAGAACAATGATCTGTCTACTGCTAGGGAAAAAAGTAAAAATGAAACTGGCAGATTTAGTAAAATACTACAATCTGTGAGAAATTTATGTGACTTTCAAGAGTAATTTTGTTCATATCCAATTGTCACCTTTTATGTTGACATTACAACCTAACTCCTTTGAAAAATGAATGTGATTGCACTGTACAAGATAGCCAATATTTATCTGAATTCTAACCTTTCTTATTTAAAAGCTTTGTTTTGTAGCTGTTGCTAACATGCCGGTTTGTCAAGTAGTAGTACATTTTATTGAGCTGTATGTCTAAATTCTAACATGTAGCCTTTCTATGGCTAATGGTTTACAAAGCAACAACATACACAGAGAATGAGATAGCATGTGTGCATGCATGTATGTATATGTTTGTATGTCTGTCTGCATGTACATGTGTGCATATGAGCATGTGTATGGTGGATGTGAATATATTTACATTGTGTGTGTATTCTCCCTAGGGAAGAAAATCCTCAAAGGCAAATAATTTGAGATTCCTTTCTCATTTTTTTAAATACTAAGTTCCATGCCACTGGAAAATACGAAACTATTTTCCTGCAGATCAGACATTCTTTGATGAAGCAGAGAACGTAAAAGAGCTTTGCCATACAACGTTCACTGAATGACCTGGTTGTGGTATGAAGTTATAGATTTATTTTTATTATTTCCCAGAACATTTCTTCAATAACAACAATTGTTTACCGATTTATAATTTAATATTCTAAATATTTAAATAATTTCAGGCTTGGTCTCTCTTTTTCCTTCTCCACTCTACCCCTTCTCCCCAAGTAGGCACCAAGGAAAGGCCAAATGAGCACACAGTGAAAAGGTGGTCATTCTGCAAGCCAGGAAGAAAGCCTCACCAGATCCTGACCATGTTGGCATCTTGACCTCGGACTTCTAGCCTCCAGACTGTGAAAAAATAAATGTCTGTTGTTTAAGCCCCTCCAATCTATGGCATTTTGTTATGGCAGCTAGAGCAGACTAAGACAATGTATTTTTATTTAAAAAAAATATGAAAACATTTAAAGAATTAAATCTTAGTAGCTGGTTGTAAGGTAACTGTTAACTAAAGAAAAATGATGAGGAAAAAAAAGTTTACTTTCTGTCCCTCACTCTCAATCATACAACCTTTTCACTTGAAGAATGAATCAAACCGTGGTGCCTAGAAGGGAATTAGCACTGTAGCTCCAATAACTGCAGAGGATCGAGTGGAGACTGTTTTAGCTGCAAGTCAATTCCAAGAGCCTAAATCTATATTCAGGAAGCAATCGAATTTCTCAAGTATCTTGAAAGGGCTTTGGGTTTCCACACATGGTTTTTTTCACTGCCAGGACTTCATGGTTAAATTCTATTCATCATTTAGCTTCTCTACAAAGGCTTCCGTGGTGCCACTGTTATCCCCAATCTAAATGTTCCCCTTCTGTAAACATCCATATCACTCTGGATATAACTTTTATCACATATAAGCCATATGTTTATTATTTTACAGTCTTCTACACCATAACTCATTAAGGATAAGGGCTCTCTGGAACCCTCCCAGACTAACTAGCATACACTGAATACTCAAAGGTTGGTTGAATAAATGTAAATGAATAGAGGAACAAGTGAATGCACAAATGCATCAGTCAGTTTTGGGGGCCTACTAGAATTGACCCCAGAGGCCTCAAAGCTCCCCAGAGTATACTGCAAAAAACCTAAATATTTGATGTTATTAGACACTAATGTAAGGACTTCAGTCCAAATTCTCCCATCTAAATCTAATCTTTTAAGCTTTTAGAAGTTTAAAGCTAAACTGAACTTCAGAAACTATTAAGCAAAAATACTCCTATATGTCTCACTGGTGATGCTACTCTTAATCATAATTCGAGTTAAAAATAAAGAAATATTTCTCTTAAAATTGAAGAGTTTAAATGTGAAGAAAACACGGTAACTGAATAAAGTACAGTAGTCATGAATACGAAGTTTAAAGTAGTCACCAGGCAAGCACATGTAGGGGAACTTTAAAAGTAATAATTTTGTAAATGTGCAGTTAATTTCCTGAGGAAACATTAAATATCCTGTTGCTTGATTCATTTGAAATTAAATTGTTCAAAACATCAAAGAACAGACAATAATAGAAAATTATGTATATGTTGAAATGAGTCAGGAATGTCAATCTACATTTTATACTTTAAGTTTCAATATTTTCAAATTTATTTGCCAAGGAATCAAAATGACTTAATGGGATGAATCATTTAAAAGAAAATTTCTTTGATATATTTGCTTGTTTTTGTTTCATGTTTACTGCCTCATTTTTTTTTTTTAAGAGAGAATCTTCTCTCTCTTAAGGAGGTTTTAATTCAATAAGGAGAAAAATATTTTAATATGTACTTAAATATGTTCCCCATCGCCACATCAGTATTTAAAGGATGAGTAAAAAAAAAAGGACCACTGAAATTCCCAATGCGGATAACCCGAGTAGAAATAAAAATAAGATCAAAACAAATACTTTGCCATTTATAAGATTAAGAGAGGAATGACATATTCATAGCGAGTACTGCTGCTTTTCAAGCTTACATCAGACATTATTAATTGATCATAGTTCTCTTTCTTGCAGAACCTAGATACACCCCCAGATGCCTTCTCATTACAGCACTCTAGATAGTGGCAACCAGTCAGTCATATATGAAAAGGAGAGGGAGGCTCTGCTCCTTTGAGTCTATAAACAAACCAAGAAATGAAGGTATCCTTCTAATATAAAATAGAAACTTAGGTGCTCCCCAAGAGAGAATGCCATTTTAAATGGAAAAAGAAGAGAATGCCATTTTAAATGGAAAAAGTCAACTTTTTTTCTATTTTTCTAAATTGAGGTAAAATTGACATAACGTTATATTAGTTTAGATGTACAATGTAATGATTCTGTATTTGTTTATACAGTTATTTGCCACTTAAGAATGGGGTTCCAGTCTGAGAAATGCATCATTAGGCAATTTCCTCATGCACAGATCATGGAGTGCACTTCCGTAAACCTAGATGGGATAGCCTACTACACACCTAGGCTATATGGTATGACCTATTTCTCCTAGGCTATAAGCCTGCACAGCATGTTACTGTACAAAACACAAGATTAAATCAAGCACAAGAGAAGATGATGCAATCAAGAGACGTGGTGAACATGAGATGTATGAGGCTGTTGCCAGCATAGCTCAGCATACAGTTTTACAGCAAACTTTTGTTTTATAAGTATAAAGAGTATGCTCTAAATAATAATAAAAGGTATAATATAGTAAATATATAAACCAGTGACATAGTCATTAATATCATTATCAAGTATTATGCTCTGTGCTATCCTTTCATACGTCTGGCCTTGCAGTAGGTTTGTTTATACCAGCATCACCATAAACACATGAGTAATGTCTTGTGCTAAGATGTTAAGATGCCTATGATATCACCAGGCAGTTGATAGCTGAATTTTTCAGCTCTAATATATTCTTATAGGACTATCATTCATTGTATATTTGACCCGTCCTTGACCAAAATATTATGTGGCTCATGACTCTATTGCAAAATGATCATCATAATTCCAGTTAACATATATAACCATACATAGTTAAAATTTGTTCTTGTGATAACTATCAAGAGCTACTTTCCTAGCTCTTTCAAATATACAATACAGTATTATTAACTACAGTTAACATTCTGTATAGTACTAATTATAATACATTATATAAAAATATGGAACATTTTACAAATTTGCTTGTCATCCTTGTGCAGGGGTCATGCTGATCTTCTTGGTATCACTCCAATTTTAGTAAATGTGCTGCTGAAGTAAGCAGAAAAGTCAACTTCTTTTAATGGAAAGAACTAATAACTTGAATAGAGCTCTAAGATGACAACAATCATTGCATTGTATGGCCACAAAGAACAAAAGAAACAAATTTGAAGTAGGGAAAAGGAGCTAGGACTTGGATGTCCCTTATTTTATATTAGTTAATCCAATTTATGACTAGACCCTTAAAAATAGGACCGGAAACCTGATTTTATAAACATCTCAATTTTTAAGCTTTTGTGAGTCCCTCCCTTCCCTCCCTCACGGTTCATTAGCAAAATTGTTTTAAAAAAAACTGTTTCAAGGAACAAATAAAAGAGGTTTTCCATACCTAAATCTGAAAGGTAATAGTATTATAGTACCCAAAGGATGGGGGAGCAGTGGCAGCAATGAAAGAGAGTTTTCGTGCACAGTGGGAAGGGTGGAGAGGGCAAAGCTGAAACAAGTGAAGCGCCGAGAAAGACAGGCTCAGGTGGGGAGAACCTTCTCAGATGGGTCATCCTCTCACAAGAGGGAAATAACCTTTGGGCCTATCACTAAAGACTTTCTCCATCTCTGTTCCCTGATGGTCACATTTTTAAGCTTAGATAAAAGCTTGTCTGAAATATCACTTTTAATGTCAGAATCCTTAGTAAGTCCAACCCAGGAAAATCAGATATGTTGTTGATTACATTCTCATTTTAAGGCTCTCTATGGGGCTAGCTTTTTATTCAACCACACTACAAAGAAAATACTTTACAAGTAGGTAACTTTGGTTGAGATAGTCATTTGTCTACAGTGAACTCTCAGATTTTCTACTTTAAATGCAAGCCTTAAGGTATTTAATGATTTCCAATAATGATTTCTTTGTCAATTAATCCTGTGGGTTGAACATCATCAGCCTTGTTTTATAAGCGCTGGGAAATTACTATGCACTCTAAGTATATAAATCTTGTCTTAATCACTGAACCACAGTTGCTCTCCCAGTGGTTTATTATATTCAGGTACTGACAATACAATCTTCTTATTAGAATTTGAGGAAAGTGGGGAGATGTTAAAGTGAAAAAAAATCTGACTGCTATTCCACTTTATTAAGTATCATTCATATTATGACGGACTTTGATGTGTTAAGCTTTGATCTTTGATGAGGTACCATTATTCTCATATAATCTGAAAGCATTTTAGTTCTTCAAAATATCTAATTCACACTTTAGATAAATTAAATAGAAACATAGCTTTATTACACCTGGATATATTTATTCGGCAGTTCAGTGAAAGATAAATAAATCCTATACATAAAAAGTCATTTTTTTAAAACAACAGAAAGCTTGGTAGGACAAACATTTTTTGGAGTGTCTAGAAGCCTATCTTTGGGGAACCTTCTCTGCCTCACGCCATGTAGTTTCGGTTGGTAGCGTTATCTCACTGCCAGAGAGGGGGCTTCCACTTGAGGTCCTGGCCCAGGGAGTGAGCACATGACTGAAGTAGTACCAAGTGAAGTCCTTAGGAGAGCTATAGACACTAGAAGGATGAGCATCTAAGGTTGACAACATTCATCTTTCCTCACCCATCAAGGAAAGCTTTCTGCAAAATGAGAAAAGCAGATGTGAAAGAAGAATGGAGAGGACCCTACAATATCCATCCTAGTTCTAGTTCCTGAAATTCTGGCCTTTGTGTACCTTCCTGTGAACCTATGAAACATGTCTTATTCTTCAGAGCAAACTGATCAAATAAATTTGTTTGCTTAATTTAGTTTGAGTTACTTGCCACCCTAAAGAGTCTCTATTAATACCAAGGAAAAACACTTAATAAAAAACATTTCTGTAAAAATTTTCTTTCAAATAATAAAAATCTAGGTTTACAGCACATAGAGCTTCCCCTACCTTGTACCACAGACAAAAATAAATTCAAAATAAATATTAGACCTAAATGTAAAAGCTAAAACTTCTAGAAGAAAACATAGGAGAACAAATTCACAACCTGAAGGAGGAAAGTGATTTTTTAGAAAGGATACAGAAAATAATAACCATAAAAATTTATAATTTAAACATTATTAAAAGTAAAAATTTCTGCTTATCAAAAGACACTATTAAAAAATGAATAGGCAAGGCCTAGGCATTGTCAGAAAATATTTACAAAACATATCTGCCAAAAGACTTACATCTATAGTATACAATGGATTCCTACAACTCAATAATAAAAAGACAAAAAGCAAAACAACTTAGAATATGGAAAAAAATTAAATAGACACTTCACAAAAGAAGATATACAAGTGTCCACTCATCTCATGAAAAAGTCCCAGCATCATTAGATGTGAGAAAAATGTATATTCAGATCCAATGAGATGCCATAACATAAATATTTGAATGGTTGAAATTAAAAACAGACTGATAACACTAAACATTGGTGAGACTATGGAGCAACCAGAATTTTCATACATTGCTGGTGAGAGCATAAATAGTAGAACCACTTTGATAAAAAGTTTGGTAATATCTTGTAAAATTGAACATACCCCTAACCTAGCAGATTGGACTTAGCTGTTCCAATCATAGATGTATAAACAGAAAAATGAAATATATATGTTCACAAAAATATTTGTACAAAAATGTTCATAGTAGTTTTAGTCATACTAGCCTCAAATGATGACCATCAGCAAGTGAGTAGATAAACAAATGGTGGCACAATCATACAGTGAAATACTCCTTAGTAACAAGAACCAAACTTTACATACACATAGTGACATGAATGAAATCTATAGTTGTTATAATGAATAAAAGAAGCCAGCTATGTGAATAAATGTTTCATGATTCTATTCACATGAAGTTATAGAACAGGCCTAACAAGTCTATGGTTATAGCAATCAGAAAAAATGGCTACTCTTGATGGCATGAATATTGACTGGGAAGAGGCACAGGGGACTTTCTAAGGTGATGGAAAAGCCTTGTATCTTGATGGGAAATGAGTTACATGGGTGTAGATATTTGTCTAAACTCACAAACTGTACACTTGAGACTTGTACAAATCGATGTTCTAATAACTTGTATTCTCTTCACCAAAAAAATGATAAATACTGAATTCTATTTAGTATGTTTGCTTTTTACTATTTAGTGGTATATTCTAACAATTCTGAAATTACCTTCTGTGTATTCCAAGTTGAGTAAATAAATATATATGTTGAATATAATGGGAGGTCAAGTTCCTCATTGTTGGAAAAGGAAGTTACAAATATGGAAATGAGAAGACAAGAATGTATCCTGTGGTTTGAGATTAGAATTAGAATCAGTATAAATTTATGTTTTTTATTTTATTTTTAAAATAAAGTTGTATATATTTAAGGCATATGAAATGTTTGCTACAGTCAAGCTAATTGATTTATCATCTCCTCACATAGTTACTTACCACTTTTTGTGTGTGATGAACGCCTTAAATCTACCCTTAACAAATTTCCGGTATTTAACACAGTATTATTATTAACTACAGTCACCACTCTGTACATTAGTTTCGAGACTTATTCATCTTATACAACTGCAACTTTGTACCTTTTAACCACCATCTCATGGTTTTTAACATATAGATAGATAGATATAGAAATACAGACATTTATTTACTAATGCTGTTAACCGAAAGGACCTAGAAGTAATGACATACCAGTAGCAATTAATGAGTACACCTAGTGTCCAAATCCTGACTTGTGAATGCCATACACTTTGAAATAGAAGCATGATTGCTAGGATAAAAGATTGATTCCAGGGCTTGGTCATGAAAATTGTAAAATAAGCC
The DNA here is from genome assembly GCF_000151845.1 of Pteropus vampyrus. Taxonomy (NCBI): domain Eukaryota; kingdom Metazoa; phylum Chordata; class Mammalia; order Chiroptera; family Pteropodidae; genus Pteropus; species Pteropus vampyrus. Next base: position 10,885,844 of record NW_011888806.1, read on the forward strand.
TAGAAATAACATGTATCAGAAAGTCAGGAAACACTCAAGAAGGTTGTGAAAATTTCAAAAGGACACAGAAGCTGATTTGAAGTGGTTTTCACTGGCCAAATATGGGAGAATTTTAGAATATTAATAAATAATAATAGTATGGATGATACCTATAGAATAAAACATGAGACTATATGAGTTCTATTGATATAATAAACACACAAAAAAACAAACAAATGGAAGACATGAGAAACTCTTTCTTTCCGTAGAATGTCAACTAATAAATATATGGAAGCAACAACGAAGTTAAAAAAATTATCAATGGATGCAAAAACTAGTGGTAAAAGTTTCATCTATATATATATATACACACACACACACATATATATATATATATATATACACACACACACATAATTTTAAAGTATCTCTCCAAAAAATTAATCATTATTTAGAAAGAGTAAAATAATAATATCACTGTGGAAAAACCCAGCAATTCCAATGTGATCCAAAGTTTATATCATCAATGTTGGAATAAACTGTCATTATGTGCTTCCTGATGTGATGTTCTGAGGACACATTATCTGTCACTTCTGTGGTAATCCTTCCAAAAAAGCATAACCTGACTCTAATCATGAGGAAAAATTACACAAACCCAAATTGAGGGACATACTACAAAATAACTGGTCTATACTCTTTAAAAATTTCAAGGTCAAAATGAAAAACAAAACATGGTAAAGGACTGTTCTAAATGAAAGTACAATAAAGAGACATGACAACTAAACACAATGCTTGTCCCTGGGTTGGATTCTGGGCCAGGGGAAAAAAATAGAGAAAGGAGGAATTATCAAGAAAATTAATAAAATTTAATTATAAATTGTGGAATATATAATATGATTCTATCAATGTTAAAGTTTCTTATTTTGATCACTGACAATTGTAGTTATGTGATAGTATACTTGTTCTTAGGAGATACACTTTTAAATATTTATAAAGGGGCAAGATGTCTCCAATTTATTTTTAAATAATTCAGAAAAATCATAAACAGATATATAGCTAAAATGATAAAGAAAATGGAACAAAATGTAAATAACTGGTGAATCTGGGTAAAAGGGTATTTAGGAGTCCCTAATACTATTTTTGAAAGCATATCAAAATAAAAAGTTATAGAACACATATAGCTTACTGTAAGATGACACAAAGAAGAAGCAAACTGTTTTTCACTGGACCACCAGTAGGCTTCAAATATGCTACTGTGATTGAAAGGGTACTTACACTAGAAGTTAGTAAACATGGCTTTGGAACTAAATAGTTATCTGACCTTGAGAAAATCATTTGATTTTCTTGGCCTTAGTCTGCTGAGCCTGAAAATAAAGAGGTTGAAATGAACTATCTAAGATTTCTGCTAATTCTAAAATGCTGTGATTCATAGAAATGGTCTTTTAACAGCATTTACTTCTAGAGATAATATGATTAGTAGAAAAATTTTGTAGTTCAGGTAAAGTTAAAACTTCTAAAGGTAAAAGGACACAGAATAGAGTAGAAGTCTTGTTCTATCCTGGCACTTGTTATTGAATTGCCATGCCATTTTAGTTTCATTTTTTTTAAATGTCATACCTTAATTTAGAAGAATATAAAAACCATTAACTGACACTAAAAATCTATATATAACATTCTCTTTGCTTTTTTACTCATTCAGAAAATAATATATAGTGTTTACTATATGCTTACCATTATGATATATAAGTACATATTTATGTACATGGATGTGTATATGTGCATATGTGTGCATGTGTATGTGCAATTATATACATTTAATACTCACAAGTCTATGAAGTATGATTATTATTTACACTTTACAGATAGGGAAACTAAGATACTGAAATATACCTGTAATCCTACTGCTAATAAGTGGTTGTTTAAAAACCATGCATTCAAACTTATGCATTGTGGTTGCACAGATGTGTTCTTAGCTATTATTCTACGTTGCTTCTCAAGTGTTACGAAAAAAATAAACTCTAACAGAGAGCAGCCCATGAATTCAAAAATTCCATGAAGAAAAGTGATCCTGATTTATAAAACTGTTTATTCTTTATGTTGTGTACACATAGAGCCTCATTTTCCACATCTATCGCTAACATATTTTTATCTTGATATATATGCACATATATTTCATTTGGAGTTTTTACTTTTAAAATTCAAATACTTGGCAGACTCTTCCAAGAGAAACTTTGGCTATGCTGACTTGCTGCTCTTTGTTATTCAGCAGCTTGAAAGCAGACAGGTGAAAGGAGTCAGGTGTTGCTGTCTGTTCTCTGCAGAGGCCAGCAAATAAAGCCCAGTCGGCTGCCCTACACTGGATATTCTCAGCCCAAAGAACAAAAGAATAAGGCTCATGTGCTTGATCTTTCACGAAGAGAAAATCAGCAGTGAAAGTGACAGGTTCCTTTTGCCTTTAAAAAAGAAACTACAGAACACTGTGTAATTTTGATTGGAAAAGTACAAAGTTATACGTCCTAAGAATTTTATTACAGCATGAATAACACATGTTTCCTTTCTCCAGGTGCCAATATCTGCAGTCACCTGTTTAAGTCAGTTAGGCCTCCCTAGGCACTGGAAAATTACTCATGCAGAAACAAAACTTACCCTTCATAAGACCTAGATTTGGGGGTTGCGGGGGGGGGAAATAAAGCTGAATAACAGTTAAACAAAGATGTTTTTAACTACAATAAAATTATCTGAGACAAATAAAAGACAGGGATTTATGACAACAGTAAGAATTGAAATCCATCATATTTTAATATTTGACATATTACCTTGCAAAAAATAATAATCACTAATATTTATATATAGGGCTTCTTGTAATTTTGTACACATAATCTGAATTTCATAAATTCCATATAATCCCATATAATTCTGGCAAAACTCTTAGAATGTAAGGCTGATGTCCCTGCTACACATGGGATCCAAGAGGCTAAGGTGACTTGCTCAAGTCATAAACCTAGCAAGTATCTGAGTATGTATTTTTTTACTCTAGACCCTGAAGCTTTGGGATTTTTTCCCTTTTTTTCCCACTGAACTACACTGCTTCTATTCATACTATTACCTTATATAGACTGCTACCTATAGTTACTGGAATTCACCCCCAAAATGAAGGAATGAATAAAGTAATAATGGATTAAAGAGTAGGCACTTAAATATTTAGTATAGCTTAAAACTTATAAAAATTTGTAAAACAAAATTAATTGACCATTGAGGAAATACTTTAACAGTATTTACTTTTCATAGAGCTGCTTTAGGATTTCAAGAATTTAAATATAAAATGGAGACATTGCATGGAGATCACTTATAAGAACTCAAGTATTAGCACAACTTAAATTACAATATTAGAATGAAAAGAAAAATAAAACATTTTAAGGATTGCAGAAAAATTCTGCTTTCCAATATTGTTATGAAATGTAACACAGGTTAACAAAATATAAAATTTACTAATGTTGTATACTATAACATGAACAGACGGCCAATTTCCAATTTATTAGAAAAAATTGCACTTATCATAAAACTATAATAAGCACAATTTGGGCTTACTTTGAGATTCAGAAGCCATTCAGAATCTTGTAATACTATAATCTCAGTTAACAATATTTTTATCATTTACAAATCATCACTCTCAGGTATACCAACAGTTGATGATATCATTCTTCCTACTCTCACAACTAAAGTGTTCTTTTTTTCTATCCTTCCCATTCCCTCTATCCTAACTAGCTTTGTTCTACTCTCAACACCACCACTTTGCCTCACAGCTGGATGATGACTTCATTTTAATCCTCAGTTTCATGCTTGTAAGGATCCCACTCTCAGTACTACTGCCAGACTGATAATTCTCAAATATGTATTTTATATAGTTCAGAAGTTCAATAGCTGCCAATTGCATAGCACGTTATGTTTAAACTTAGCTTTATTTTCAAGGTGTCATAATCTAAGCCATTTTACCTTTCTAAATTATTGTTCATTATTCCCCTACAAGCATCCAGTGAAGCAGTCATCCAAATCTATATACTCCATTTAACCCAAACACTCAGTACTTATTCTTGGAACTTACTGCATTTAAAATCATCATCATCATCATCATCATCATCACCACCACCACCACCACCACCACCACCATTAAAAGCAAATATATACTATTTACAATGCACCAGGCAATATCACAGTGCTTTAGACATTTTAACTCATGTAATCTTTATAATAACCTTGTAAAATAGATATAATTATTATGACTTTCATTTTGCAGAAGGTCCAAAGCAGTCAAGTAACTCATGCAAGGCCATACAACTAACAGTAGAGCCAGAATTCAAACCAAGCAGTTTGGTTCCAGATTCTACATTCAAGCACTATCTACATACCTCCAAATTATTAATTAATACAATTTTCTTATTGTCAGTTACAGAATTAGATATTAATTATTTCATATATTCTCCTTTATCTCTTTAATAAATAATAAAATCATACCCAAATATTTTATTTCTTTGAGGGGCCCCTTAATATTAGATATACAGTTAGCCCCAAACAATATCCCTAAGGGAGACCATTTTATTCAAAAAATAAATATTATGAAAGGCAAAGATTCAAGAATTATGATTAATTAAAATGTATAAAACTAGATCTCCTGTCACCAACAAAGTCCTCTAGTCCAGGACTTGCCTATGGCAAGAGTCTTGAGAGAATGAAGACTGAAGTGTGCACTGGCAGTAACTGCTTGAGTATTTCTACATCAGAGAGGCTCAGGACAGCTTTCTGCTTGTGAGAAAGACCAGGGATTCAGAAAACTTGCTTTTAAAATATAGTTGCCCAACAAGTACACTTATTTAGATTGTAGGTTGTCAATCAAAAATGGCAACATTTCCTAAAGATGTTCTTACTCTCTACATAAAACTGGGAAAACATAAATAATCCATATTAGTTATTATTCATTTATTATGTGGGAGAGTGGACATCACCCCACTAATCCCTCAAAATTTTATCATTCCGTTAATGACTGATCATGCTGATGACCTGAAGGAGGACTTTAATAAAGATTTGAGGATACTTACAAATAGAAGTTACCTCTCTCACTTTCAAATGAAGCATATAGCTTTTTGAAAGAAAAATATTCTTATACATAAAAGTACATACAGAAAATTCCAAGACTAGAAATTTGAATAGAACTCTGATTTCTTTCTAATAGGGCACCAGGCC
>NW_011888806.1:10891110-10894861 GCF_000151845.1 Pteropus vampyrus
AGTCAAGTAACTCATGCAAGGCCATACAACTAACAGTAGAGCCAGAATTCAAACCAAGCAGTTTGGTTCCAGATTCTACATTCAAGCACTATCTATATACCTCCAAATTATTAATTAATACAATTTTCTTATTGTCAGTTACAGAATTAGATATTAATTATTTCATATATTCTCCTTTATCTCTTTAATAAATAATAAAATCATACCCAAATATTTTATTTCTTTGAGGGGCCCCTTAATATTAGATATACAGTTAGCCCCAAACAATATCCCTAAGGGAGACCATTTTATTCAAAAAATAAATATTATGAAAGGCAAAGATTCAAGAATTATGATTAATTAAAATGTATAAAACTAGATCTCCTGTCACCAACAAAGTCCTCTAGTCCAGGACTTGCCTATGGCAAGAGTCTTGAGAGAATGAAGACTGAAGCGTGCACTGGCAGTAACTGCTTGAGTATTTCTACATCAGAGAGGCTCAGGACAGCTTTCTGCTTGTGAGAAAGACCAGGGATTCAGAAAACTTGCTTTTAAAATATAGTTGCCCAACAAGTACACTTATTTAGATTGTAGGTTGTCAATCAAAAATGGCAACATTTCCTAAAGATGTTCTTACTCTCTACATAAAACTGGGAAAACATAAATAATCCATATTAGTTATTATTCATTTATTATGTGGGAGAGTGGACATCACCCCACTAATCCCTCAAAATTTTATCATTCCGTTAATGACTGATCATGCTGATGACCTGAAGGAGGACTTTAATAAAGATTTGAGGATACTTACAAATAGAAGTTACCTCTCTCACTTTCAAATGAAGCATATAGCTTTTTGAAAGAAAAATATTCTTATACATAAAAGTACATACAGAAAATTCCAAGACTAGAAATTTGAATAGAACTCTGATTTCTTTCTAATAGGGCACCAGGCCTGGCCTTCTATACTCTCAAGAAGACACTTTCCTCAAGGTCTAGCTCAAATGTCAACCCACCTGGGAAACATTTTTTTTTCCCTCAGAATGAATTACCCCTTCTTCTGTATTGTAATAGCTTTTTATTAATACTTTTGATTATATAGTACAATAACTACTACTTAGAAATGGGCTTATCTTGACATCTAGATTGTTACCAACCCAGATGTGCACTAAGTGAACAGATAAACCAATGTGATATATAATTATGCAATTAGTACAACTCATCAATAAAAAGAAGCCAATGATTAATTTATGAAGCAACATGGATAGTTCTCAAAAACATTATACTAGGCTAAAGAAACCAGGCACAAAAGAACACATACTGTTGTCAAGAATTGTGAAGGATCTGAGATTTTACTCAGTGTATAAGTTTGTAAGTTTCATGAATGCTGGCAGAAGACATGAGATTTCTGGATCAGAGACAAAGAACTCATATGACTCATAGCAATAGGATTATCCAGCGCATCATGCCTGCATGAGTAGTGGGCTGTTGTGTTACAGGATAGGAATCTGGGAGCTTCAGGAACTTGAATCTATTATAATGGACAGTAAGCCTGCCTGACCTTTGCTTCAGAGGGATACATTATGTTTAGTACACCGCGCAATTACAAACCTGCCCTTTTCTCAGGGAAAAGACATTATCTCTAGCTTTCAAACTTTGCTATACAAACAACTTAAGAAAAACTGTCCTGAACAAAAGCAGTAAGTACCTCTGCTCACAAGACATGCAGAGTCATGAAGGACTCATGGAGAATTGTCTCCTAATAACTATGTTTTCATTCCTACAACATTTTCTGGAATTGGCAAAACTAGTATATGGTGGGGAGAAAATCAGAACAGTTATTATTTAGAGTCAGAGGTGACTATAAAGGATCACAAGGGAAATAGTATATACATTATAAATATTATATATATAATATATGGGGAAAGGAATATTATATATTTTATATGCAGTGACGGTTATATGGATATATATTTATCAAATTCCACACTATACACATAAAGGTATATGTAAATTATCTGAAAATTCTGTATGTGCATATTGGGTGTGTAAATCATACCCAATAAAGCTGATACAAAAGAAAAATATGCTGATTCCTAGGGGCAAGAGGAGGTCAAAATTGCAAAGATGATAGAGGCTTTGTTCTTCTGCTCTTATGACCACAAAATTGTGACAGAAACATGGAGCAAACAGCAAGCAGAGTTTCCTGGGGTTTAGAAGAACAAGCCCTATAACTAGGGAGAGAAATAAGAAATCACTCTGCAAAGGGAAGAGGTAGGACGGGGCAAGGATGTGAGGCTGCTCGGTCCCGAGTGGCTGGGTGGGACAGAGATTGTGGCAGCCGGTAGCTGCGGACATTCCTTCTAAAGGTACCGTGTCTACGACCAGAGTTTTGCAGTGATGGACTCACTCATTGTGAGCACCAGGTCAGCTGCTCAGGGAGGGTTGGGGGCAGGGTAGAGCACCAGGGTGTTACAGGGGGACATTGAGTTGTTGGAGTGAGGGCTGGAGGCGAGGCTTTCTCCTAAGCAGAAGTGCTGGCAGAATCCATTGTTCCTCTGTTGAGCCCTCCTCCCTCCCCGAAGACGCAGCCCCGCCATATCTGAGATGTCATCAAACTGGATAACTGAGGTTACTCTGCCCATAGGATTCCCTGAAACTCCACCTCCCCCAACTCACAGCCCTATCCAAGCCACATCCTTTCGTGTCCTTGGTGAGTCTTTTGCAACTCGCTGAGCAAGCTCCAAGGCCACTCTGGTGGCAACTGACCTCAGTTTCTGGTAAAGTTTCTTGAGGCAACTATAAGCACAGCATCTGTGGATTGCTTGCTGAATCTTAACAGGTGGCTCCAGAGAGACACAAGCTGACTGGCCTGCTGCTTAACCCATCTCAGGGCTGTGCCTCTGGACACCTACTACGCAAAGCCATGCTAATAAGACCGGGAGACTTAAGAGCTTTGCTAAGTACATAGAAACAGACACAGGAAAGCAGCCAAAATGGGAATAAAAAGAAGCAGAAACCACGTGAGAGAACAGAACACAGATCCAGGAATAATGAAGTCAAGCAATCTAACAGATGCAGAGTTCAAAACAATGGTTATAAAGATGCTCAATGAACTTAGGGAAAGTGTAGGGGAACTCGGAGAGAATTTTAACAAAGAGATAAAAAACATAAAAATGGAAATGAAAATTATAAAAGGTAATCAGCCAGGAATGAAAAACACATTATCTGAGATGAAGAGTATATTAGAAGGAATTAATAGAGTGGATGGAGAAGAGGAATGAGCCACCAACACAGAGGATGGAGAAGCCAAGGTCACCCAATCAGAATGGCGAAAAAAAGAAGAAAAGAATATAATAATAATTTAAGGAGTCTTTGGGACAAAATTAGGCGTAAAAACATCCAAATCAGGGGGATACCTGAAGGAGAGGAAGAACAAGAAATGGAAAAGCTATTTAAAGAAATAATGATGAAAAACTTCCCTAACATGGTAAAGGAAATAGACATACAATCCCAGGAAGCTCAGAGAGTCCCAAAAAAGAGGAACCCAAAGAGGCCCACACCAAGACATATCATAATTAAAATGCCAAAGATTAATACAAAGAAAGAATCTTAAAAGCAACAAGAGAAAAGGAGTTAGTTACCTACAAGGGAGCACCTATAAGACTGACAGCTGATTTCACAAAAGAAACTTTGCAGGACAGAAGGGCTTGGCACAAATTATTCAAAGTGATGAAAACCCAGGATCTACAACCAAGAATACTTTATCCAGTAA
>NW_011888806.1:10895181-10910667 GCF_000151845.1 Pteropus vampyrus
ACAAAGAAAGAATCTTAAAAGCAACAAGAGAAAAGGAGTTAGTTACCTACAAGGGAGTACCTATAAGACTGACAGCTGATTTCACAAAAGAAACTATGCAGGACAGAAGGGTTTGGCACAAATTATTCAAAGTGATGAAAACCCAGGATCTACAACCAAGAATACTTTATCCAGTAAAGCTATCATTTACAGTTGAAGGTCAGATAAAGAGCTTCCCAGAAAAAAATAAGCTAAGGGAATTCATCAACACCAAGCCACTATTACAGAAAATGTTGAAGGGACTTCTTTAAGAAGAAAAATCATGTATGAAAAACATGAATAAAGAATGGTAATAACTACATTCCTATCAATGGGTACCTCAAATGGAAAAGAATTAAGTGCTCCAACCAAAGGATAGGGTGGCTGAATAGATAAGGAAACAAGGCCTCTACATATGTTGTCTACAAGAGACTCATTCAGATTAAAAGACACACAGACTAAAAGGAAGGAGATGGAAAAAGATACTGCCTTGATGGACCTAGAGTGTATTGGCTAAATGAAGTAAGTCAGATAAAGGCAAAAACCACATGATTTCACATACATGTGGAATTTAAAGAACAAAATAAACAACAATAACAAAAACGGAAACAAATTCATAGATACAGAGACTATTTTGAGGGCTACTAGACAAGAAGGGGTTTTGGGGGTTGGTGAAAAAGTGCAAAGGCATTAAGAAATACAAATGGATAGTTACAAAATAGTCATGGAGATATAAGTGTAGCATAAGGAAAATAGTCAACAATGTTGTAATAATATGTAAGGGGGAAGAGGAGTACTAAATATACTGGGGTGATCACTTGATCTCAAATCACTATGCTGTACAACTGAAACTAATATATAGGTTATTTTAGAAAACATTATTTTCCATATTATGAACCTAACTGACTAACTCCTTTAGAAACACACATATTCTAAGCTACAAAAAGTCACTATCTTTCAAATCACATTAGCTAAGTGAACACATTAATGGTAATTTATTATTGATGATTTTATCAAAAGGCAATTTTCCCTCACTATTCTTCACTTTTCTTCAAGATCTATAGTTAATTTAGGTTCAAAAAATTTATCTAAAGTCTTCCATTATAAAAATATATATATTTTTTGTCATCATTGTCATAGATACTACTATTTAGCAAATACTAAAATTGTTGTCATCTGAACACTAAATTTACTTTCTGATCAAAAGCTTTCATATCTTTTGTTTACCAGTAAAATGACTGAAACAGCAATTTATTATAATTAGGTAGATATGTTGATCAGAGTTTGAAGGAATAATAAAAAGGTATTTGGAACAGACTTGAAAACAAAATATGAGGGACCTTTCAAGATCATAACTATTCCAGTACATTTTCAGTGATATGCAATTATATCTAATCTAGAGAAAAAAATGTTCATCGATAACATTTTTACCATCTATACTTGGAATGTATACATGGTCTGTATGGTATACATGTTGAGGGCATTAAACAATAATAAAATGTAGCGTATTATCCAATGTATCCTCACATGCTATACTAAGGGTATACATAGGGATCCTATACTCAAGATGGCAATATTAAAATCCTACTATCCAGAGGTAAGACTTCTGGGCACCTCAGCTACCAGGACATGACAACTGTACCCCGAAAAAGGCATAGGTCATCTGAAAATAAAATAATTTATAGGTGATGCAATGATCCTCAAGCATTTATCCAAATAACTTAAGATTGAAACATTAACTTCCTCAGGGAAACACTTGCTGATCACCCTGATAAGAAAGTTTTAAGTGTTTATAGCACCATATACCTCTCCTCTGGCACTTACCAAAACATAATTTTATATTTACTTGTATGGTTCTATTATTAATGTCTAGTCACCTGAGTAGACTTTAAGCTCTCAGAGAGTAATTACCATGCCCTTTTTTGTGTATGGGAATAAGGTTCAGGATTGTATCACTTTAGTGGAAATAGTGCTTGGCATGGAAGAGACAGTCAATAAATATCATCAAATTTTCTGAATAAATAGAACACAGGTAAATGTTGAATACTAGAAATGTAAACTAAGTCATGGCATACACGTTACAATAAACATCATGAAGCACAAGCAATTACCAACCGGGAAGTCTCAAAAGAGTGCCCTTCTGTTTTCAAGAGGTGAGCAATAGGAGAATGTGTGAAAGAGATGGCCAAGGAACTATCAGGACACTCAGCATTTAGGACATGGGTATGAAAGAAGTCGAAGAGAAAAAAAAAACTGTAAGAATGAGTGATGTACAGAGAGAGGTACACATGCTAAGTAGGTGGGGAACTGCAGAGGGGCTACAGTAGAGAAGACTGGAGGTGACTAGAGGGTTTAAGCAGAGTTTCAAAGTGATAGAAATAGAATTGAAAGGGAAACAAAAAAATGGGGAGAGTGAGTTAGGAGTAGCAAATTTACTCTTCAAAGAAAATCAGTAGTGAAGAAAATAGAGAAATAAAGCCATAATTTAGGGATATAGGTTTCTTAAAGTGTACAAAAGACTGTGAGACATTCATATATACATATGTATGTGTGTATGTATGTATGTATGTATGTGTGTATGTACATACCTACATACATTCATACAACAAGCCATGTCATGGAAGTTTTGTGTAACCTCCATCTTAGTATCTTTTTTGGGTGGGTAGGGAAGAGGTTAGGGGAGAAAAGGAAGATTATGAAAAATTTGATTGACAATAGAAAGAGCTCTGTGGTTCAGACATGACAACACTTTGCTTTGGAAGTGATTAGTCATCATAAGCAAATCACATCCCTTCTGAGTTTTTATGAGTTCCTTTGTTTAATCATCACTAGGATTGTCAAATGGAATAATCAGGGGACTCATTTCTCACTAAATTTCCTCTGAGCCTTTACTAACTTTCATTCGATTTGTGTGCGACCAATAACATGGTAATTGCCAGCTTCTACATTCTTAAGTATTTACCTGATTCCCACATTTCAATTAGTAATGTTATATTTATTGACTTGAATGTGTATTCTGCTTATTTATGAAGAGTCTGACTTGCAATAGTGAGGAATAATTTTGGATACAATAATTCTTTCTTTAGATTTTTTCTTCATTTTTCTTTAACAAAAAGCTATAACAAAATAAATGGAGCTATACAAATAGTGAATCTTTGTGCCTTTAAATATTACATGTAAAATCTATCAGCACCTAAATTTGAGGTATTTTATAATTATATTTTGCAACTGAGCTCAAGAAAATAAAATATTTGGAGTGTGAATTGGACTGTGTGTATCCTACACACTTCAACTCTTCGTCTTGGAAGACATTCAGATCCACTTAATTACAGCTTTAGGGAGGTCATTGTCTTTGACTTATAAATATAGCCAACAGAATCCCAGTAGATCTTAGCCTGGTGTATTTTGAAGTGGAGGGAAAACAATCATGGTCTCCTCATTCAGTTACTTTCATCTGCTATGAGGCCACCACTAGTGATTTTGAGTAGGTTAGAAAAGTAGGGAAGTCAAAAGATATGATCCCATTGATGGCACATATGTCTAACACTGGCAACTGAAGGCTTTGTACAAAAAACTGAATGCATAGCTAAGCACTGCAATAATATGAGGGCTAGCTACTATACTCTGTTCCACTCCGCTGATTCTGGGCTCTAAGAATTTTCACTAATCTTTCCTCTCCACTCTTCTTTAACCTTCACATATTTCCATCTCTCTTAGTCTTCTCCATCTGCCTTCTCTCCTAACCAACAGGCCAATTATCTTCTACCTGTAACCAGACAAATCTGTCACCAACCCAGCTGTCTCCTTTTGTTATACCCAAGCACATTCCTTCTGCTGGAGGAGGCAGCAAGAGGGTGGACTTTAGTGGTCTAGGAGACAGACCTATGTGAGAATTCCAGCCCAACCACTTCCTGGCTCTGCAAACTCAATGAAATTACTTATAATAACCAATTATTAATAACATAGGGATTCATCTATTAACTATTCATAATTTAATAAAGATATTTTTAAAACCACATTGCTGATTATTGTGTGATTTGCATGAAACAAAGTATATCAAGAGTCACTCAATAATTTATACTTTTCTTCTTTTCCTTGGTGTCTTTTTCAAGTTACCCCAAATTTACTTTACCTTACTGGCAACACTTTCCATTTCTCTATATAATTATATCTAGCTACATGTACATTTACATCTATATCCTCTGCTATAAACTCCATTCTAGTGCTGGCTGCTTCACAGACTTCCCCCAACTAGTTCTATCTGCATCACCTCATTCCACTCACTCATTCTCTCATCTAGAGTTTGCAGATTCCTTGTTTCCTAATAACTGAGCTCCCATGTATATGTTCAGCCAAAATCAGTGATGTATTGGGAAAAAATGTCAACTAAAGTTATACTGTTCCTATATATCCCCTGTCTCCTTGGAAGAGAACAACTTAACATAGGCTAATTATTTAGTTAAAATCTTTCTAAGAGTTTTAAATTAGTGATCACCATAATGTATTTTAGTATATTTAGTGGAGTTTTATTGCTTTTGAATGTATACCGATTTAATATTTACAATACTATTTATAATCACATAATAACCAAATCTATAAGAACACAAAATTTGCTAATGATATCTTTTTTTTTGTATTTGACAACTAAAACAGGCTGAGAGATATAGCTTAGATTACACAAACGGTACTCTAGTAGCCAGAGGTCCACTCCAACCCCAGTTGTGAAGGAGGATGCCCCTTTCTCTGTGGTGTAAATCCTGCAGAATGCTTTAGCCTACAAAGCTAATTAAGTGCTTAAAAACTACAGACTCAAAGGTGTGGAGTAGAAATGAGTTCATTTTAGAGAATATTTTCATTCAAAGTTTGATTCCTGAAAGCATATAAAATAGACTATTAATACAATGTAACTTGGTCAAAAGAATAATATAAATTTAAGGCTAATAGTAAAAATAATTAAAAGAAAAATGTGGAAAAAACATTGAATACACTTCACCTAAGAACATTAACCTAGCTTGGAAACCAGGAAATTTCTTCATGGACAAAATTAACAAACACAAGAAAAACAAAAGGATAAAAATGTCCCCTCCCCCAAGATGAGGATTTCTATGGAGGTGTTTTGATGAACAGGAAACATTTCACTTGAGAATTAATATTATAAGCCCATACACAAACATAACTAGCAGCTGCTTTTTAAACTCTCCACTAAACATTCCTGCTATATATTTTATCTCAATTTGTTAGAACATTTATTTAGGCTTTTATAACATTTCGTCCATCGAAAGCAAAACACACAGCCATGTCCTTGAAGGTGACTTTGTTCTGGGTATCATCCCATGCTCTTAGCAAAGGGATTTCCTCTCCCAAGTCAGCGCCTTTTGTTGACAGAATTGGCTTTTGCCTATTGAGAGCTGCCACTGATTAGTGACTAGAAAGAACTCAGGGACTCAGAGCTTTCCATCACTGCCAGAAAGCAGTAGACAATATTTAAAATAGCCGTATACACTAAGGATTTGTTGAGGCTTCCTAGCAGTGACAGGATAAGAATGGTCATAGCACAGTTTGCTTTCATGTAGCAAGATTGTGAAATAGCAGAATACGCATGGAAAATAGTCGCTAGGAATAACTGTTGTCAAACGCCAATTCATGTTCAAATGTTTATGGTGTGATCACGTTCATATATGGAGAGACTAAATTCTGCAGGGTCAAACTTTAGAGAAATAATAATGTTTTGATAATACCAAGTTTGTTCTGCAATCATAGCATATACTCCTTATCTGAAGAAAATTATATAAATATGTTTATAGATACAGATAGAAATAACGTTTCAAAAATTAATTATGCAATTCTCAGTATAAATATTTGTGTTAATTATTCTCCATTTGCTATCCACAGCCCTCACTCACATGGAATCATTCTGTTTTTCTCTGCCCTGATAAGGAATTCACTCCTTAAAGTTTATTCATTTTAACTATCTAGAGTAAATTTTACTTTCCCACAGGGACCCTACGTGGAACATTATCGTTAACAAAGAGACAAAATACAAACATGAAATGTCTTACCATATGTTTCTAAATTTTTAGTTCACAATTCATTTCACATTATGACTTTAAAATTGATTCCTGAAAACATGGGTATCTATAACCTCCTTTACCACTTTATATGGCTGAGATGTTACTGTAGCCTGAAAAACTTTTGTGCTTTGCAATTTTACTATATAGACAGTATATCCTAATGACCTCTGCAAGATTTAGGACTCCACAGTCAATAGACAGTCATTATAAAAAGAACCATAGGAACTGGTCAATGATACAGTATGCTGTGAAAAGGGGATGGACTTTCAAATAACAAGACCGAGGATGAAATCTCAGAACTGGTACTCCTAGTTTGCACAAGTGACCTTGTTTATACAAATCAGTTTACTTAGCTTTTGTTTCTTCACTTGTTCGATAGAAGAAATAAAAACTTTATAGATTTTTTTGTGAGAACAAAAATAAACTATAAATATGAGTAATGAAAAAGCAAAGTAATATACTTAGCTTATACGTAGCTTATATTTAAGGCAAAAATAGTTGAAATACCTGTATTAAGGATTTAACAAAATAAACTGCAAGACCAGAAATAAAATACTAGGTATTGAGGTGCTTCTATTTTCCTACATTTATCAGCCTAAAATCAAAATGATTTGGCGAAGCTACAAATTAGTTAGAACTAGGAGATCATTTGTGAATAAGAATACACTCTCATTCGGACACACTCACCCATGTCAAAGTCCTGTGCTTAAAGAACTCATATTCTTCTTCATTTCATTTACTCATTCACTAAACAAATATTCATTGAGAGTTTCCTATGCTCCAGACACCATTCTAAGTATTAGAGACAAGGCAATGGATGAAATAGACCATCGACATATCTTAGCAGCAATAATATCATCTCCCAGAATTTGGTGTGCATTTTTTTTTCATTGAAATCTTCATTTTATCTTCCATTCTTGGTCCTATATTTTTTAACCTCTAGGTCAGGGATGTATTTATTGTCAAAGAGTTGGCACACACGGCCCCACTGATATACTTAACACATATACCTTAAAAAAAGAAACACAATTTTACTGAGAAAGGGAAACCAACCATCTGGCCCATGTAATTTGTGTTTCTATAAAATTATGGAATACTACCAAACTGCCTAAAAGCTATTCTTAAAACCTTATATTATCTATAGAAAATAATTATTGCCCTTATGCAAATAAAAGACTTAAGGCCTTAAATCATTTCTTTGGACAAAAACTGCTAAGTGCTTACTCTCTGTCTCAGTCTTTAGAATGAGTTTCCTAGTGACCCTTGCATAATTAAATACATAAAATAATACCATTTGAGAAGAGAATCTAGATTTTCTGAGTGATTTCTGACTCTAATACTAAGGAATATTAAATAATGTTAGACATAACTTCTAATTATAGAGAACTTACAATCTACTTGGGGAACTGAGATATTACACAATGATCAATTACTAAAGCCAGTATTAAATACATCAGTAATACATTTTCTCAATAAAGTATTATTTGGGTGTTTATTGTCAAATTACAATCCAGAAATGCATTCAAGTACCTCTGTCCTGCAAAATGACAGTGTTAAAAATGTACAGAAGGGAGAGCTGATGCATTGTCTTTTTGGAAACTTCAAAGTACCAAGTCCTCTGAACTAGTGAAGGGGGTGCAGAAGATATTCTTATGAAAGTTAAATATCACAGTGAAACAGTCCAGACCAAATATTCACATAGGAGAAGATCTGATAATATGGTAGTACAGCACTGTAAAGATGAACAGCTTATCATGATTCTGATTCATTTGAAAAATGATACATACATTTGTTATAATATCACTGGCTTCACATCTAAGTTTTTTAAAAATTATTTTTAGATCCACTAAACCCCTACTTTTTGATAAAAATGAAATTACCTTGAAAATAGTCACATGTTAACTAGACCTAGAGGAGAATATGGCACTTCATTTTTTATTTTTTAATTAAGAAGCAGAACCCTTTTGTAAAAGGAATTGAAAGGTAATTCTTTCACCATAGATACAGAAGAGAGTGAGGTCCATTTTTTCATATGTTCAATAAATATTGACTGAAAGCCAGTCTAGTTTTTGGCATTATGACTATAACATGAATAGACCAATTCTCAAAAGAAACAAAATAAAGGAGAAAGAGATTTTTTAAAAAAAAAAATACAACATTCATATGGCTAAATACAGAAATGAAGAAATTAGCTTCATAGTCAACCAGATGGGACATCAGGTTTTCCTTGACAGAAATCTTCCAAATGGGATACATAAAATATAAAAAAGCCAATAAAATTATCTGGAAGAAAATATTTTTAACATACTATCCTCAAAAGAAAAACTTGTTGCCTGAAGGCAAGTAAAATATTGAAATTGTTGAGAGGAACCCTGAGCAAATTGATATTTTGGATGTATGACTCAGGAAAATTACATTTTTTTAGTATCTGTTAATTATCATTTAGAACAGTTGTTATCAGTTAGGCATTTGATGATATCTGAAGTTATTTTTGGTTGTCATAACAGGGGAAAAGGGTTCTACTGGTATCTAGTGGGTAAAGGACCAGAGATGCTGCTAAACATCCTACAATGTGCAGATTAGACAACACAACAAAGAATTATCTGACAAAAAATGACAATAATCCTGACGTTGAGAAACCCTGATTTAGAATATCTAAATGGTGATTAAAAAGTCAAAGAAAGAGTAATCTAAAGAATTTCAGGCCAATTGAACTTCAGTAAGTCCTCTGACAGGTTTCACCAGTATTTTATCCTCAATCAGCAATAATCTTATACTTAAAGTCAAAACATTTGATCAAGTCAAGCAAATCTTTTCATAGGCCAAAATTAAACAAAATTCAATTATAAAAAAAAAAGTGTTTTATTTAATCAGATTAAGAAAGAGCATGATACAAATGTATGCATCACAATGTACTTGCCAAAATCTATAATTTGATTTATACTGCATCTAGAACACTGTAGCTCACCATCTCTTCTTGGAAATGAATTTGAGTTCTAATGGAATCCTTAATGACAATAACAAAATAATTGTTATTGCACATAGCTTTTAAAATGTGTGTACCTCTGATGTACTACAGTGACTACTACATGATATGTGCATGAAGGATTTTGATATAACTGAAGAAAACTAGCTGAAGAGTAGTCAAGGTGTTATTATGTTCTTGATTCAGAAGACCAAGATTGTGTCTACTTCGACTGAATAGACAGGTATCAGTTGAATATTATTATAATTATAATCAACTGAAATCAACAGTTCTTTATTAGTGCCTATGCAGAGGATGCGACACAGATATAATTCATGTCCAATTACAACAATCTAGGACTCATGCGTAAGCAAAAGGCATACAAGCAATATTCATCTGTTTGAATTTTGTTTAACACATAGTACTCACAAGGCACTATTATAAGAGTTTTGAACATATTAAATCATTTAATTCTCATGGAAATCCTATGAATTAGATGCTATTATAACTCCAATATTTACAGTTGAGGAAACTGAGATACAGAGAGGTTAATTCTCATACCTATGTGATTAGAACCTAATTACATTTTTGCTACATCATTGCTACAGTAGCCAACTGATCTACTCCCCAAATCGTTCCCCCTCCAATCCATATTTTATCTAAAGAGAGAGCTTTTCTCTTTCCAAAGTGATGCCAGAGCCATTTTTCTGTAGCATATCTGCTCATTAATTTCTCTGCTTAAAAATATCCAATGGCTCTCGATTTCATATTAGATTATTATGATTAAAAATAAGTAATAGCACTTTTAGCAATAATAACTGATTTTTTCTTGCTTTCTGTGTATAAATCCCTGCATTAATCACTTTACATGTATTATCTTGTTTATACTCAGCTGTCATGGTATGGAATACAGTGCATGCCACAATCTGGCCCAAATCTACACCTTTTCCATGTTTCTATGCCTTTGTATAGACTGGTTCCTTCCTTCAGTGACTTTATCTCTCCTTCTGGCACAGTCCCACTCTTCAGCTCCTCCAAAAGTAGGCATTCTAGGCTTTGTAGACATAATGCATCTCATACAAACACTGATGTTTTTGCACTGACTATGTCATATCATAATCTAGTGTTCATACATCTGTCTCCTTCCTTTATCAATGTTTGAGAAACTCATTCCAGATTCATTTATGTTCTTAGCACGTAAAAAATACTAAACAAATTTATTGAGTATGAGTCTCAGGAAATCAGGAGAAGAAATTGGATGTTTGTTGTTAATTTTGAGCAGCAGGGAAATCTATATCCACTTCTTTGATCAAATCAAAAGATATTGTGCATGAGGTAAAATTTCAGGAGTCATTAAGAAGATGGAAGAAGAAATTACTTTGCTGGTCTGAGAGAATTTCTGTTTTCGAAGTAATGCTTAGGAAACAACATAAAAATGAGTGCACAAAAGAGAGCACGAAGTTGTCCTTCATCTGACAAGAAGAAAACTGAGGTATAAAAGAAGAGATGAGTGAAAAAGTTCAATACACTCAGGTAAAATTTTCTGTATGCAAAATAAAGTCTCTGAGTGGATGAGACTGGCGATGAGAGACATTCAGGAGAAGAGTGGCTTTTTCAAGTTGGAAGCGACTTTGCCATATCTCAGCTATTATGGAAACATTATGGCTCAAATTTTAAATTTTGTCTTTTTATTATTAACATACATTTCCTACTTTAGGAAATATACCTGTTCATCATAATACAGTTGACCCTTGAACAATACAAGTTTGAACTGTGTGGGTCCACTTAACATGAATTTTTTTAAATAAATATATTGGAAAAATTTTTTGGAGATTTCCTACTACCTTCAAGTAATTATATTGATTACTCTAGGCTAACATAAAGTAATCATATTGCTTCTTCTTATCAATGCATAATTTGTTATACCTGCAAACAAACATGAATTTCTTTTTCACATTATCTTTCATTTCTGATATCTAGTGTTAATAATGCATATAACATCTACAGTGTTAATGTATCATATAAGACAATACAGATATAGGTACTGACAATTAGTCTTATAAACAGATGATGTAAGTTTATGGTGTTGATAGATATAGTATTGTACTGTAAATGTATTTTCTCTTCCTTATGATTTTCTTAATAACATTTTCTTTTCTCTAGCTTACTTTATTGAAAGAATACAGTATATAATACATATACAAAATATGTCTTAATCAATTATTATCAGTAAAGCTTCTAGTCAACAGGAGGCTATTAGTAGTTAAATTTTGGGGGAATCAAAAGTTATACACAGATTTTCAACTATACAGGGGTCTGTGCCCCTATGTCCTCATTGTTCAAGGGTCAGCTGTACTCTGTACTCTACCTAGCATAATGTTTGATATAATTAATGCCCAAAATAGGTTTGCTAATTGAAGAGAAATCACAAGTGAAGTTTATGAGGAGGTTGTGAAAGCATGCTGGAGGTATACTGAATGTAAGAAATACAAAATTATTTTTAATTCTAAATTATAATAAATTATTAATAAGATATAGCCTCAAAAAAGGCTGTAATATCCCCTAAAACTATTCTCATTTCGGCTTTCTCTTCAATCATGTAATAATATTTCTATCACACCTTTCTCTGGAGATCAGAATATTTATACACAGTCCATTGATCTAGCCCACATCTCTTGAAAGAATCAAATGAGCAGGATATTGCTGACCAATAGTAGACATAGCAGTGAGTGTATGTCAAATAGATCCAAGAATAAAACTACTATTTGAACTCCTGAGAAATAAGTTACACAGCAAACGTGCAGATCATGTGTAATACTCCTAAAAATAAAATATTAACACAGCCTAACAGAATTGCTTAAGTATGTATCTAATATAAATAAACTGAGCATTATTTATCTTTAAAGATGATAGAATATTTTTCCTCATTTATATATTCTGTATAAAAGGCTCAAATTTATTACTGACACTCAGTGGTTCAATAGGAGTAATTAAAGAGATATTTGCTTTTGAAATTTCAGTAGCTATCTAAAGCAATTTCTAGTAGAATCCTAAGAAAGAAATCAGATAAAAGTGAATTGTAAAATAGAAACAATCACAAAAATGATCCTGTGAGTTTTCCGTCTTTACATATGGGCACAGCTTATATAGTCTTCAACATTGGCTTCAAGATAGCTCCATCTCATCAGTATCTAAGGCTCAAAATCATTAAGGTTTTCCCAGGCAACTACTTTTTATCTTATAATCTGATTTCAATAGAACCATATTGAACTGTGGGAAAAAAACCTTTAAAACATATTTCATGCTCTTTTCAGTTGTTCATGTTCATCAATACAAGTTCATCAAAACAAACTCTGAATTCATTAGGATCCATAATATCTATTTCAAAGGAAGGAAATGGAACAAAAGAATTAAAAGCATACACCTCCGAGAACCACCACTCTCGGAGAGTACAAAGGACCCTATGTAAAACCTATATTTATAACATAAAGAATGAGGACGAAAAAGTGATCTGCCAAGAAAATAAGAATAGAGGGAACACTCACTACAGCTCTGAGACTCCAGGCTGTGGCTCACCATGTAAGTCATGACTATGGCCAATGCACTAACGGTAAAATATTTGCTGGGATGCTTTTTTCCTAGGAATGGTGACAGGTCTATACAGAAGCAGCCACAGTATATTTATCACCTATTCCCCTGGAATGCAATCCCCAAAAGACTGACTATGCTGATTAAATTTCATGAGCTAAAAACATGAAGAACATAGGACAGGATGTGACATGCAGTAAGTGCTCCATAATTAGTATATATAGCTTGTTTATATAACATCCTTGGCCCAATAGCGGTATGTTCCGAAGATTTAGCAATGATTTTTGTCTAAGAAATTGAAGACTTTCCATACTGACTTTTATTTATTTATTTTTTTTAGAAAATTCATCATAATTGTATTAAGTTGATTTTTTTTTTTTTTAAATGGAGTAGTTGAAAGCTCTCCTGGTTTTCTGACATGAGTCCTAGTGGAGAAAATAAAGAAAGCTTAAACCAAATACAGTAAGATAACTAAAAGGTGAGGTAGCAGAGGTATGAAAAGGATGTAAATATATAGCATGAGCTACAAACCTGAGCTATTTTATTTTTAAAATCTAATACTACATGGGTATGCAACACTGTTAACAGAAATATAGCTATAGAAAAAGTTCAATTAAATCTTAAATATTTTATAAAATTCCTACAGTTTGATATCAAAGATGTAACTTGGATAGTAATAAAACAGTGGCTACAGTGTAGATGTAGATGAAGCCAAGTCAAACTATGCCAGACTCTAGCTAAAAGGTTACTAGATTATATAGTTATTCTCCATCACAAAATAGCAATGTAAAGCAACTCCATTTCTCAAGAACCCCAAGGCAATCAAAATAAATCAACAGAGTTAGGCAATCAATAAACTATCTCTTAGCTTCCCCTCTCTTCATCCCTGTCATGCTTAGAATTTTAGTCTGCTTCCTAACACTTCTTTGTGTTCATAAGGTTTAGGTTTCTATTTTAAAGTCTTAGAATCTTTTTACTAAAAGTATCATCTCAGCCACCACCTACAGTGACTCAGGTAGCTCATCGTACAGGGGCACCTGATAGAAAGAGAGAGGAGAGGTGACATCTACCTCATGCTCTGCTCCTGCACCCCATATTAACTAGCGGTGGCATATTAACTAGTGGTGGTCCTGTGCATTGCTACAGATGTGTAAATGGGCACTCTGCCATAGTGATTCCAGTACTGGCTTTGGACTAAGCCATACTTGGATTTAAATTCTAATGTCATCTCTTACCATAAGTATGTCCTTTTGTAAGTTACTTAACTTCTTTAACCTGTTTCAATTATATAAAATGGAAATAATGTCATCCACCACAAATTGTGAGAATGGCTATTGTGAGAATTACAGATCTTAAATAGACATGGGATATTATTTTATGTTCAGATGTTCAATATGTGATAGTTACTGTTATTAATTCCACAGCTCTGTGATAGAAACTTTATTAAATTCCTATCCATTAAATAGTTAAAATACAGTGGGCATTCAATGTTTACTAGTTACAGGCTAATAGTAGATGCAACATTAAAGAATAAAATCCCAAGAATATGGTTATTAAATACTAAAATCTTAAGATCACCTAAGAATTTGACAAAATATAGCCTCGTCCAAGGATTTTGGTTCAAGGGTCCAAAATGAGGGGTCAGGATTCTGCAGCAGAATTCTCCAGGTAATTCTGATGTAGGTAAACCACATTTGCGAAACTATGATTCAAGTAGCAAATACTGTTATCTCCAAATAAACTTGTGAGTAATAACTAATAAATTATCTAATATCCAAAAGAATGGCTAGATATACAAATGTAAACCACGGGCAAAGAACTAGGCTGTTCATCAACATCTCTACAAAAACTTACCAACCTCTATAAGGATTAATCCTATCACAGTTTAATCTTGTCAAGACTACAGATTTTAGGGTCAACAAGAAATGTGTTTTTTGATATTTCCTATAAAATTTTAATTCTGATGTAAAGAAGTCAATAGAATCAAATTTCTTAAATACTTTTTTCCATTTCTTACCAAGAAACTTTCCATATAGAGGAGAAAAATAATCATTCTTCATGCCAGGTCATATACAGTCATTTATTTATTGGTAAACTAAATGACTCTAGTTGCTAACTATATTTACACACTATGGGTGATAATTCCACTTAGAAATTTAACACATTCCTTTAAACTTGCTAAAAATCTCTAGAATAACATTTTCAACTTTATGCCTTCAAATTGTTCTAAATTGTTCACAATTATCTTGAACTAAGTGTAAAATTTTAGGAAATCATGACATTTCCCCACCATTTATCCTTAAGATAAGGAGAAAAGTATTTCTGAGTTGTTTTGAAATTTGTGATTGTAAAGCGATTTTGGAATTCTGCAAGATATAGACACTGAAATCTCTTAGTCTAGATATTTAGGAAATCAAAATTTGATTTTGGCTTGATTTGAAAATGTTACTTAGAAGGCAAATCATGCCAGCAGCTTTTACGGACAGTTCTCACATAAGTTCCAAATCTGAATATTGTAATAACAGTGGCCAAAATAATGGGCCTTACGAAATACAACTCTTTATTCCCAATCTTCACTTTATTACTATATTCTATCGTAAGAAGAGGAACATCACAAACTTGGGCTCGGTGAACCCCACAAAGGGTATTTACTGAGAATCCAAGCACTCAGCACTTTACATCATCAGAAGGAAGCACAGATCCCTGAATTCCAATAGTGCACACTACCTGGAAAGACCTTCAATATCCTCATGCAACAGCTACAGAGCAATTAGTGACTCAACTACCAGTCTTGGCCATATTTATATCATGAATTAAAGACAAGAAAGGAATAACTGAAGTTTA
>NW_011888806.1:10910717-10926793 GCF_000151845.1 Pteropus vampyrus
ACACTGAAATCTCTTAGTCTAGATATTTAGGAAATCAAAATTTGATTTTGGCTTGATTTGAAAATGTTACTTAGAAGGCAAATCATGCCAGCAGCTTTTACGGACAGTTCTCACATAAGTTCCAAATCTGAATATTGTAATAACAGTGGCCAAAATAATGGGCCTTACGAAATACAACTCTTTATTACCAATCTTCACTTTATTACTATATTCTATCGTAAGAAGAGGAACATCACAAACTTGGGCTCGGTGAACCCCACAAAGGGTATTTACTGAGAATCCAAGCACTCAGCACTTTACATCGTCAGAAGGAAGCACAGATCCCTGAATTCCAATAGTGCACACTACCTGGAAAGACCTTCAATATCCTCATGCAACAGCTACAGAGCAATTAGTGACTCAACTACCAGTCTTGGCCATATTTATATCATGAATTAAAGACAAGAAAGGAATAACTGAAGTTTAGCATCATTAGGAAAAGTTTCATTTATCTTAATGAGGCTGTGAATAACAAACATCTATATTATTTAAGGAATGCTATGTTCATCTCCTCTAAAGTTGCTACTGTAATCATATTTTGATTAAGTCATATCTAAAAGTGATTTACATTCTTCGAGACATACCACTGAATGGTAATGAGGAGGTGCTTCAGGCATACATGGCTGCAAGCTATAATTGTAAGTTATTTTTTAATTGGGTACTATACTAGGTCAGGTATAGTACTCGATTAAGTACTTTGGTTCTCCTCAAGGGAAAATTTAAGTGACTTAATACATTATTTTCATCTTAGAATGAAACAGTGAAATTGGAAGACATGTGGGAAAGTATTAGACATGTAATGAGCATCCTTAAATAATAGAGGCCTTTCTTACTGTCAGAGGAAAGAATGTAGTCTCCATATACATATGGGCCTTTGTTCTCAGTACTAAATATCTAACATTATCTGAATACATCAGATACCATTCTACCATGTCAAAGACTGGCAGAGCCACCTGGATGTGTGTCAGCCACTGAAGGGCTAAATGACCAGTCCATCTGGCATGTGGTCATGTGAATAGCCAACTATTTATGTACACGCATCAGGCAGAAAAATATGAAAGCAGCTAATTATCTGAATAAGCAGGGGAAAGAGTAAGCCAAGACAAAGTGAGACTACAGTTCTACATACCTCTAAGCTGGCCCCAGAGGAAAAAGAAAAATCTCATGATTGTACAATGCCCTTACTTTGTATCATGTGGATAAACTGAGACAGGATAACAGGACAGCACAGTGTAATAAAACAGGCCAGAGTTTTGGAGCCAGAAATCTGAGCTCAAACCCTGGCTCCTCCAAGATATGAGTTGTAAGACCTTATGTATATGACTTAAACTTTTTGAGCCACAGTCTCCACTTTCGAAAAGTTGAGATAGCTCCATCTACCTAGATAGGTTATTGTGATGTTTACAAATAATCCTTATAAAATACCCAGAACAGTACTTGACCAAACAAGAATGTAGGTAAATAGTGGGAGAGAGGTACAGGGGAGAAAAACAGCAGTGAGAGCAGTAACAACACTTTGCCTATATCTATCAGCACCAATACTTTTGCTTCTGCTGCTGCTGCTACAGCTACTACTATTACTACTAACGCTAACACCAATATGTATAATTATACAATATTATGTTACGCGTATTGTGAAAAGAATAATTTGCAACAATCTAAGTATTTGCTATATTGACGTTTCATCAGCTGAGTTTATCACCTGAATCAAAAAACAAAAACAAAACAAAAAACTCTGAGATATTTGATTGAGCTGAACTAAATTTGTGGATTTATTTTATTAATGTTTCACTTAAAGTGTATTTATTTTCACGATGGTCTTTAATAAATCAAAAGTCAATTAAGGACCTTAATTTTTTTTTCAAGGATTAACCTATACTTAGGTACTATTAAAACAGATGCCCTAGACATTTTCTATTCATTTTATGAAGGTTTAATTAAATACTTGCCAGAATAGTTCACACAAAGTGTGAATCCAAACACAAGCTGAATTGAAAACCAGCACTGTTACACTTTAAGATACATATTGGCTCTGTTTTCTTTAAACTTTTCAGAAAATTCAACAAAACAGACATCAAATATATCAATGATTTAAGGAATGAGAGCTTAATAACTTGATAGCTTTAGCTTTTCCACTGACATTCTCATATAAACTATTTCTAACATAGCATACCATTAACTTTGGTTAGTGTCCTTGATTGTCACTAATAAATGATAACTACATTGGCTTATTAAATGGGTTGTAGGGAGAGAATTCCTATGAAGTTTCTTGTGAGACTCATGAAAAATATGTACTATGCTCCTAATAGCACTTTGAGCTGGTGAAAATTAGTTAAAATGAACATCAAGGGCAGTTAATTAACTGAATAGGTAGTACATTAGGATCAGCAGTAGGTAGAGATGTTACACGGGGAAAAGGACTGACCCAGAATTTGGAAATATCACAGAGAAGAGCATGAAGATGACGTGTGACGAGAGTGGTGAGGCGTTATTGCAATGCTTCCATTTGGAAGGCTGCCTGTATTGCCTTGGGAATAAGGATCAGAGGATGTGAACTAGAGGGTGGGTGTTATACGTAGTACTTATATTAGCATTTCAACTTGTTCTTAAGACCATAGTGACTCTCAGTCACTATGTAACTTGCAGTGCCTTGTCTCAACAATATCAGAGGCTGCCAGAGGTTTGTGTTGGGGTGGGGATTGATGAGCACAGCATCAGCCAAGAAAATGCAATGATATCTTTGTTGCTTAAGAATGAAACAGAATGTCATTTTGAGAGCCCATATATTGAGGGCACTGATAAAAGGCTTGGGAAAAGACCATTTAAGCAGGCATGTTATATGTTTGCTAACGAAGTTCTTTACCTGAGATCCATACTATAAGCCACTTCACTGAAACAAAGGTCTGATCATGTCAGTGCCCTACCCAAAACTTTTAGATTCTTCCCTAATGCACACCAAATAATTTATAAATCCTAATTGGGCATAGTTTTTCTTAGCCAAATTTTCTGCCCTCAAATCCTTCTCTAATCTTTTTCCCAGTCCTCCAAGTTACTCTCTTCTTGGGTAATTGTCATCTACCTGCGTATTTCCTAAGTACACCACACATTCTCACCAACTTCATTGGTTAAATAATCGACCTTGCTCCCTTTTCCCCATATTTGCATTGAAGTCCAATCAATACTATTTCATGTCTGCATCCTCAAGATTTCCTGCACCAAACATTTTACGTGTTCGACTAAATATCCTCTGAATCAGCGCTGGTAGAATTGGGCACTGCATGGATAGCTGAAGAAAGGTGACCTAGATGAGTTCAATACCTTATAGGTAAGAGCAAAGACAAGGAGCATTGTACACTAAATTAGAAAACAGAATATAGAGAAGTAGTTAGGAAATTTCCTTCTCCCTTATCATTGCCACATTTGCAAATATTTATTATTGGCCAAGTATCCTTTGTTTTCTTGGTATTGTAATAGGCATTATTAAATACCTGGCATTCTCAGAGGGAACATTACCTCTGCTACCCTCTTTGTTAAATACCTCTTATATTAAATAAAATTAAAAGAAATAATATAGTGCAGTTTTAGCATTTTCTGTATTCCCTGAGAAAATGGTATTATAATCTAAGTAATCCATCAATATCTCTAGTGACTTATCTGCATCTCTCCTCCATCTGGGCCCTCAGATTTATGGATCATTTGAAAAGTCCCTCACAACCTTTCACCTTTTGCATGACAAAACTGCATAAATCTTATATGTTTTCCTATATTAAATGTGTAAATTAAACCTCTTTTTAACACACTATTGGTTTTGCTTAGGTGGTTTATGGTGAGAAAGAAGGCCAAAGATGTTTTTGAAGCAATAATTCATCAAATATAAAGAAAGGGTGTGCAAACAGCTTGATCTTACTAGGTAAGCATGTTTTTAAATCCTCATAAGATACGATGTCATACCTAACCAAAATTAAAGGGATGAGGATAACAATTAAATGGATTTAAAAAGTATAAAAATGATTTGTAAAATCCATCATTGTGACAAAAACATTTTTTTTTTTTTGTAAAGATGGAATGTGAAAAATGATGTAGGAGAACATTTGACAACAAACCACAGACAGGGAGGGCTTTGAAAACAAAGAGCTTTCTTTCGTTTCTCTTTCATAGAACAAGACTAAGTGATTGCCAATCCCAGTACAGAATTTAGTGAGGAAGGGTGAAAGATCAGCTAACACATGACTATATACAGTGCCTTGATCCTAAGGTCAGGTGCTATGAATTGGACTCCTCGAAAAACAAATACATTCACATCCTAGAAGAATCTAATTGCTGCTTTGTAATTGCTGAGTCCGGATTGACTCAGTTGCTTTGAGAAAGGCAACTAAAATAATGGACTTTAATCATAATTTGATTGAAATCTTGTTTCATGTGTATGTCCTGTTTCTTCAACAAAATTACAAACCATGTCACCCACTCCCAAACTCTCATTAATAATAATTAATTTAAATAATTAATTTTCTGATTTGCTTGGCAAACAGTGAGCCAATCAAGTCTAAGCATGACACTGTGCCAGGTATCTTAAGAAAAGGATTAGCCTTGTGGGGACAGCATATAGTCCTGGGTTCAAAACTAGCCCTAGGTAAGGAGTGTAACCTCTCCAAACCTTTGTTTCCTCCCTGGGTAAGTGGACAATAAGTAGGTTAAAAAATAAGTATATGAAACAATGACACTCAGCTGGCATTCAGTACCTATTATAAGTGGCATTAAAGAAGATTTGAAAAATAAATCATGATTATTATTCCCAAAGAGTTTAGGATCTGGGAAGCCATACAGAATAGGTTACAATTTTTATAAAATGTCATCTAAATGGCACCTCCGGGAACAAGTCATTCTTCGCAGCAAATTTTCCCGGTTAGCTAAGGACTTTATGTCTTTAAACACCATATTTTAAAATTATTTGAGGTAGAAATGTCTTTAAAAGTATTCTATATTTCTTGTTTTCTCCCATGATATCCTGAACATCATTTAATATTTTCATAACTCCGTAATCACTCTATGGACATCGGTTTAGGGTACTTTAATGTCTATTTGCTCTACCTTCATTGGTGTGAGATTGCTAAATTTTGAGGATTTCTGTGTGATAATTTTAGAAAGTTTCTTGTCCTTTTATCAGATATCATTTCTTGAAGCTGTCAGCGTCCCTGCCTGTAATATCTCTTCTGCCTTCTAATTTATTGCTTGAAACCTACATTAGTACAGAGAAGAAAATCACTAGGCAAGTTAGAATTGTTTTCATATTTTGGATAAATATTATATATTCATTTAAATTATAAATACATATCAACCCCATGAATGAGAAATTATTTTTAAAATGACTTATGAAATAATAAAAGCAAAAAGTCACAATTATTCAAACTAAGGTTTAAAATATTAGCCTGACAAAAAACAAAAAAACATTAAATGTAACAAACTGTGTAAGCATTGCAGTAAGCATGATTGATGAAGGATCAATATCTTTATATGCAAGTTCATATAAATCAATTAAAAATTGATGTAAAAGTCAACATGAAAGACAAGTCACAAAGAAGAAATAATAATTAGTGAATGAACATATGAGAAATTATTTAACCTTCTTAGCAGTCTAAAAAAATGCAAGTTAGCTGGCCTTTTAGCTATTAAAGTAATGACTTAAAAAAAATTTTTTTAATTAAAAAAATGTTTCTAATTTTGTGACAGCTGTGTATCAGTTATTCCATTTTGGAAAGCAATTTGACAATCTGTATAAAGAGTCATAAAAATGTCCACAATTATATAATATTTGGAAAAGCTATGTAGGCAAAGATAACATAATAATTATATTTGTTGTTAAAGTTGGAAGGAAAATCCTAATTGTCCAAAAATAAGGGATAGGTGAAGAAAATTATGTTTTATTAAGTCAAATGTAGTTATGAGGTGGTGGATAAATTAAACCTGCTAAACATACAGGTTTAAATATACTATGAACCTTGTATGTTTAAAACAGTAAAGTGGCTCATGCACAGAGAAACCAACCGAAGAGAAAGAAAAATTCAAAAATCGACCTAAGTACCATGGAAACATGTCACATGATTAAACTGTCATCTCAAATCATTGATAAAAAAGATGAACTTTTTAAAAGCTGGAGTTGGAGAAACTGGATTGCCATTTGAAAAAACATGACCATATACCAAAATAAGCTCCAAATTAGTTAGATATCTAAATGTGTAAAAACAAAATAAAAAATGGAATCATACAAGTACTAGAGGAAAACATAGGCACAGGGAAAGCCTTTCTAACCATGATTTAAAATCCAGATCCAATCAAAGATTAATAAATTACATAATATAAAGTTAAAGGAAAAAAACTTCTGCATGACTTAAATGAGCAGTCAAAAGATTAATGACAGAGAAAATATTTGCAATGTGTATCACAAAGACTGTCTTTAATTTATCACTTTAATATATAAAACCTTTTAGAAATTGAGGAATGAGAAAAAACAAAATACCAATAGAAAGAAAGTACAAATATATAAAGTCTACCAAATAAATAAATAAGTAAATTTCCTGGCCCACAAAAATAAGAAAAAATTAAATTCTCAAAATAAGAGAAATTCAAATTATAACTATACCTACTAGACACACTCAGTTAGCAAGACTGAGCAGAAACAGTCATTGTTATACATTAATGTAGGAGTGCAATATTGTAGAACCTTATAGATAAGAATGTCATAATCTTAAAAAAAACTATGCATTTACTCTTTGACCATACGATACTTCTTGAATTTTACTTAAAGATTCACCCCTAAAATTATAAAACAACATTTGGTTATGGTTTACTTAGATGTTATAATAGTTTTGTAATAATTTCAAATAATAATTTTGTAATAGCAAAATATAAAAATAGCCTAAATGCCCATCCATTGGATACTGTCTGAACAAAACTTTTGATACTGCAACATTACGACAGGACATATTGTTAAGTGCAAAAAACAACAAGAAGATATAAAATACTGCAATTCCATACCTTTTGCATAATAAAGAAGGAAGAATAGATATATATCAGTTTTGTTCTAAGCAGAATGATGCAGCGGAAGCATGCTGAGCTCATATATATCTGTTTATTTATATCTTCTTACATACATTTGATTTTAAGCTATGTATAAGATTTATCACTCAAAAAATAAAATTAAATCCAAAAGAATTTTTAAAATTATCCCTTAAAAGGTTGAGGGAGTTCTTGGATCATGGGAATAGTGTTAGTTCATGCATGCAGGGCAGGCTGGAAGTTCTGAAGGATAAATAAAGCCCCAATCGGGCTTCCTAGATGAGTTCATTCTGAATAATATTCTGCATCATCTCTCGGAGGATCCCCAGTAGAACTGGGTCCCAGAACTGTCACCTACTCCTTAAACACTCTTCACTGGCTTTTCTTTCTCCACTCCTTCACCATCTTCCTTGAATCACCTCCTGCAAAACTACTTTCAACTCAAATCTTTGTTTCAGGGTCTGCTCTCGGGAGTACACACTCCAAGATAGGTTCTATCACTTTTATTTACAAATTTACTAGAATTTTTACATATTCTTATTAATGTGAAGACAATACACGATCCAGTTGGGCCAGTGTTTGTTTATGGTCAATAATCAATCACTGGGTAAGAACTTTAGATAAGTTTAAGTGCTTTCAGAAGTTGGAAATACATCGCTGTGAATAAATGTGGCTTCCTTTTCCTCCAGTTCTAACACTTTTATGTCTGCCACTCCTGAGTCTAATGGTTAATAGGTCTGCAAGTGGCTGGGATCCGAGAAGAAATTTCTCTTCCCCTGGCACCTGAGTGAGCTCCATGTGTACTCCTGGTGTCTCAGAGCCCCAAGAGCTCAAAGAGGGAAATGACTAGGAAGTCTGAGCTTTCCAGGCCCTTGCGTTTGGGAGACTAAAAGGAAGAGACAGCAGGGAACCTTTATTCAGTCATCATAGCAGGAGAATAAAAGTCAATTATCTTCCTCCACACCAAAGGTCTAGGAGGAGGGGCTATTGACACTTAGAGTCCTCAACAAATGGAACTGAGCCCCAGTGAATCGATGTTAAAAAAATTTCTAAAGGAGATTTAAGCAAAAAACAGTGGAAGGAATGGAATATGGATACAAATGGGCAATAAAGCCATATCTTTTCTATGGTTTTTCTTTCTACTGTAGATGGTGCATTAATTTTATATTGCCACTGTAACAAATTACCACAAATTTAAGGGCTTAAAACAACATAAATTTGTATCTTACAATTTTTTTTTGAGGTCAGAATCTGAAATGGTTATCACTGGGCAAGGTTGGGCTCCTTTCTGGAGGATTCTAGGGAAGAATCTGCTTTCTGAGTGTTGAGTTTTATTGGATACTTTTTCTGCATCTATTGAAAAAATGATATGGGGTTTTTTCCTCAATTTTATAGATGTCTGAATATTGAACCACCCTTGCTTTTTCGGACAATCATTTTTTGGCTATCATGTAGTTTTTTTATATACTACTGAAAATATTTTGTGACTATTATATTAGGGTTTTTGCTTTTATATTTATAAATCAGAATACACTCTAATTTTCTTATTCTACCTTTATGTCTATTTTTAACATCAAAGTTACATTTGCTGCATAAAGTGGTTTGGTTAGCTTTCCTATTTTGAGTCTCTAATCCATTTTGCCTAAAATAGGGATTTTCCGCATTTATAGGTTTTTAAAACTATTCCTATAAATACTGGGCTTGGTGTCACTTAAAGATGGAGGAAGCAAGGTTAATTTTACAATAATTTTACATTAATTTGATTTCTTTAATGGTTACTTATTGATTTGTGATTTCTATTATTTTCAAGGTTAGGTTATTAATTTATATTTTGCTAGTATTCCATTTCATCTAAAAGACCAAATTTATTGCTAGAATATGATCCTACTACTCTCCTATGAACTTTAAAATCCCTTTTGTATCAGTAATTTTAATGCATTTTTATTCTCGATGTTGATTTGTGCTATCACCCTTTTTTCTTGCTCTATCTCTAGATGGAAATTTCTCCTACATCTGCCTACAGAAGGTTTTGTGCCATTGACAAATCTTCCTGTGGAAAGGAGATGAGAAGGCATTTGAGAGAACAGTAAACGGTCAAAGCACCTGAATGAGACTGCATTCTTCCTGTTGAGACAGAAGATGTAAAATAACTCAGAAAAGAGGAGACCATTTAGTGATTTGAATAAATATCTGCAGAACTATAAATTAGCCTCTATGGATATGGAAAGAATACTATAATACCTTTGTTACCCATCTAACTTCATAATTGATCTTGCATTTTCAGACTCTCATAAATATTTAACAAAGTGTTATTGACATAGAATTTGAGACAATATGTCTATTTATATAATAACTGCAAGACTCACTTGTGACTGACACTTTGCATAAGCAAAGCAATAGATAAAATTATAGATGACATTTAGTATATTGCTACAATAGGCAACCCAAATAGCTCAGTCTTAAACTCATTAAGAAATACATGGATTACCTATAATAGAACTGCTGGGATAGGATTAATTACTGAATACAGAAAAGGAGAGCAATATAACAAGGAACTAATACAAAAAAAAAAAAAAAGGAAAAACTATACATTATGTCTGCAGTATTACGCCAAAAGGGAGGAATTTACACCATCAGAGAATAAAAATTGTAAAAATTTTAATATAATGAACCATTCCACAAAGACTTTCAGTAAGACTTGTGGGGATCTAATTTCCAGAGACAAAATAAAGAAATGCAGATATTTTATGAGAACAAATTGCAGGTAAAGGCAACATACTGACCTTAGACCCCTGTCATGACAGCTCTCAAGTAGAGCAAGTAAAGACATCGCAACTGTGACTTAGATCAAATCTCTAAGACAAACACCAAATTACAAACAAATCAGAATCAGCCAATCTGAAGAGTGAAGAAGAGACTCCATCACAAGAGGAAATTCATGGAAAGAAAAAAACCAAAGAAGTCGGTATGAAAACTGCAATCTGAGATACATTGGACATTTATCGTTTTAGCACAAATATCACCTATTCCTTTGAGAAATTCTCCTTCACACAAGTGGCTCTGGTGTTAGCTGACTATGACTGAGTCCCACCCCACTGACTACAATATACACATTCTTTTGAACTAATGGGAGCTTGTTAAGGAGATTGATCAAACCTGTGCTAAGAAGAGAAACATTTTCTTCTCTCATTATCACAGGCTGTACGAATTTGGACAAGGTCTTCCCACAGAAGTTTCCCTTTCTGGTGGAGAATGCAGCCTCAGAGAAAAAAAGCCATCATGCTGAGAGAAAAAGATGAATGTAAAGAATCCTAATAGTGGACAGACCTAAAATCAGCTTCACACTAACCCTTCCTATAGTTTGCTTAAATGAGCCAATAAATTCCTCTTTGCATTAAAACTGTTTCATACTGGTTTTCTGCCTTTAATAGATGAAGACTCAGGACAAAGAGACCAGATATACATGTACAATCAAGTTATTGGAAAAAAAACAAAAAACAAAACAAACAAGAAATCTTAAAAAAGAAAAAGGAAGTAATTCTAAATAGGAGTGTTTAGGAACCTGGACAAGAGAACTAAATATTGAAAAAAAAAGAAAATGTTTCTCCTTAACTTTGATTTCTCACTGTTTTCATAAGGGGCATATAAATTACGGTTATCAGACATGCGAGGCCATATTAGTAGTCCCAGGGGCCAAAATGAACACTGAAGTAGGAACCCCCGTGCGGTTGAAAAAGGTGGCAAGACTGAAAAGATTTAAGCTTCCTCCAGCAGCTTGCTCAAGAATTCCTGTGTTTCCTCTTCACTCAAAGTGTCTGCTGGAGGTTTGGCAGCCACTTCTGAACTGACAGTACCAAAACAAACTTATTTTCCAGCCCTCTTTTGGAGTTATATGACAAATTTCCTATGGAATCACCTCTTAATTGAAATATTCCTATGAATAAGTGAAGGTCCAGTAGCTATCACTGCTATGCTTCTGTGTGTGCAGCAGAAGGTGAAATGATAGGAATAACACAGAAGTGCTCAAGATCTACAAAGCAGAGACAAATTCAAATTAATAAAAAGGGCAGGAATTTTCTCTCATGGGCAAGCATTCACCAAAATGGTCCACACACCTAACCTGGAGAACATACTCAAATCCTTTTGGGGTACTTAGTCCTCTGGGATGTAAACAATTGATGAAGTACTGATTTTAATTAGCCTCTAATTTATTAAAGCTCATTGTGACAATGGGAAATCATTTAACCTCTCTCGGCCTCCACTTCTTATGTATTAAAGAATGATGGCTCATCATTATCATACTATCTCCAATATTCTGAGCTTTGTATTTTCTACACGTAAATTAAATAAGCTTTTCCTTTAAAAAAAAATTTTTGTGATAAGTTGCAAAGAAATTTGACCAGGACTCAGGCTCCCCAAACTTCAATTCATTAGACACAGCCACAGTGCTATTATCCTAGGGAGCCCCTAAATTTCCAAACAATCCAAAAGACCTGGTAAATTAAATAACTCCCTAGCATCCAGGTGGCAAACCTTTAGTAAAAATAGTAACCTCCACCACACTGTAGTTGAGTGTCCTCTGACAGCATTTTCAATATCCACAGTCCACAAATTATAATGGCCCTGAGTGACTGAAATGTAACATTTAATAAGCAATTACAATGGGCTAGGTACTAAGACACGGTGTGTCTTGAACATTACAACAGCAATAAAAATACCAACCTAAATAATTATAACTAAAAGAACGGTGATTTACTTGTACTTACTACTTACTAAGCATTATCTCCTTTAATCCTTACAGCACTGTGAAATAGAAACTATAATTATCTACATGTTATAGTTGAGGCTCCATGAGGTTAGGTAATCTGCCAAAGGTCAAGTTAATTGGTAGAATATGAGACTGGAGCTCAGGCTGCCTATTATGAGTTGAATTGTGTTTCCCCAAAAAAGGTATATTGAAGTCTTAACCCCTCCACCTCAGAATATGGCCTTATTTGAAATATGGTTGTTGCAGTTGTAATTAGTTAAGATGAGGTCATATTGGAGTAGAGGGTACTCCTAGGATGGCTCTCACTCTAATATGCCTGGTGTCTTTGTAAGAAGATAGACACACAGAGACGTACATGAGACAATGTTGGCACAGACTGAAGTGATGTAGCTGCAAACCAAGGAATGCTGAAGATTGCAGGCAAACCACTGGAAGCTAGGAAGAGGCAAAGTAGGATTCCCCCACAGGTTTGAGAGGGAGTGTGATGGGCCAGCTCATACCTTTATTTCAGACTTCTGGCCTCCAGAACTGTGAGACAATAAATTTCTGTTGTTTTAAACTCTCTGGTTTATGGTACTTTGTTACAGCACTCTTAAAAAATTAATATAATACCTAACTCCAAAGCCTTCGGAGTGCTGTGTTTTATTACCACATCAGCTTGAAGCCTTTCCTGGATAAAAGAAACCTTTAATTACATATTAAGTAGATATAATTTTTTAAATTTTTATTTAATTCTAATTCCATAACCCTTTTCCTGTCTGCCTTGAGAATTCTCACCGGCAGTGCTTGCGGCTGCAGCGTTTACCCTGGTAACTCGCGGAATACAGTCCTAACTTTACCCCCAAAGTTTGCCATGAAAGAGCTCACTTTTATCGTTATTTTCATATCGCTCTAGTATATCTATAGTCTTTGGAAACAAATGACATCACTCTATTTATAGCATTCTGTTTTTAATAGTTCAATCGCTGAAAATGTCAAATCCTAGAAAACGTAGGATTTGACAAGTGATGTTAAATGAACACTGGCAGCGAGCCGCACTCTTTTTTGTCTAAATGGGAAAAGGGATAACAATACAATAAGTCAGATCTTTTTTTTAAATCTGATGCCTCAGCTGTGGTAAACATAATTTTTTATAGAGATTTTTAAATATTTTACAAAATAGCTTAACTCTATCTTTTTAAATTATACTGAAATGGCCAACATCTATCCTAAAGCAATTGTCAGCTTCAAAAAAGGATTCTTTGTATTTTTTGGCTGGCTGTTAGACTGTTTTATTTGAATTACCACACTCTAAGAACTCATCTAAAAGAAACGGACTTATACTAGGGCAGGCAGACAAGACAAGTTTACCCAAGACAAGAGAACTAAATATTGAAAAAAAAAAGAAAATGTTTCTCCTTAACTTTGATTTCTCACTGTTTTCATAAGGGGCATATAAATTACGGTTATCAGACATGCGAGGCCATATTAGTAGTCCCAGGGGCCAAAATGAACACTGAAGTAGGAACCCCCGTGCGGTTGAAAAAGGTGGCAAGACTGAAAAGATTTAAGCTTCCTCCAGCAGCTTGCTCAAGAATTCCTGTGTTTCCTCTTCACTCAAAGTGTCTGCTGGAGGTTTGGCAGCCACTTCTGAACTGACAGTACCAAAACAAACTTATTTTCCAGCCCTCTTTTGGAGTTATATGACAAATTTCCTATGGAATCACCTCTTAATTGAAATATTCCTATGAATAAGTGAAGGTCCAGTAGCTATCACTGCTATGCTTCTGTGTGTGCAGCAGAAGGTGAAATGATAGGAATAACACAGAAGTGCTCAAGATCTACAAAGCAGAGACAAATTCAAATTAATAAAAAGGGCAGGAATTTTCTCTCATGGGCAAGCATTCACCAAAATGGTCCACACACCTAACCTGGAGAACATACTCAAATCCTTTTGGGGTACTTAGTCCTCTGGGATGTAAACAATTGATGAAGTACTGATTTTAATTAGCCTCTAATTTATTAAAGCTCATTGTGACAATGGGAAATCATTTAACCTCTCTCGGCCTCCACTTCTTATGTATTAAAGAATGATGGCTCATCATTATCATACTATCTCCAATATTCTGAGCTTTGTATTTTCTACACGTAAATTAAATAAGCTTTTCCTTTAAAAAAAAATTTTTGTGATAAGTTGCAAAGAAATTTGACCAGGACTCAGGCTCCCCAAACTTCAATTCATTAGACACAGCCACAGTGCTATTATCCTAGGGAGCCCCTAAATTTCCAAACAATCCAAAAGACCTGGTAAATTAAATAACTCCCTAGCATCCAGGTGGCAAACCTTTAGTAAAAATAGTAACCTCCACCACACTGTAGTTGAGTGTCCTCTGACAGCATTTTCAATATCCACAGTCCACAAATTATAATGGCCCTGAGTGACTGAAATGTAACATTTAATAAGCAATTACAATGGGCTAGGTACTAAGACACGGTGTGTCTTGAACATTACAACAGCAATAAAAATACCAACCTAAATAATTATAACTAAAAGAACGGTGATTTACTTGTACTTACTACTTACTAAGCATTATCTCCTTTAATCCTTACAGCACTGTGAAATAGAAACTATAATTATCTACATGTTATAGTTGAGGCTCCATGAGGTTAGGTAATCTGCCAAAGGTCAAGTTAATTGGTAGAATATGAGACTGGAGCTCAGGCTGCCTATTATGAGTTGAATTGTGTTTCCCCAAAAAAGGTATATTGAAGTCTTAACCCCTCCACCTCAGAATATGGCCTTATTTGAAATATGGTTGTTGCAGTTGTAATTAGTTAAGATGAGGTCATATTGGAGTAGAGGGTACTCCTAGGATGGCTCTCACTCTAATATGCCTGGTGTCTTTGTAAGAAGATAGACACACAGAGACGTACATGAGACAATGTTGGCACAGACTGAAGTGATGTAGCTGCAAACCAAGGAATGCTGAAGATTGCAGGCAAACCACTGGAAGCTAGGAAGAGGCAAAGTAGGATTCCCCCACAGGTTTGAGAGGGAGTGTGATGGGCCAGCTCATACCTTTATTTCAGACTTCTGGCCTCCAGAACTGTGAGACAATAAATTTCTGTTGTTTTAAACTCTCTGGTTTATGGTACTTTGTTACAGCACTCTTAAAAAACTAATATAATACCTAACTCCAAAGCCTTCGGAGTGCTGTGTTTTATTACCACATCAGCTTGAAGCCTTTCCTGGATAAAAGAAACCTTTAATTACATATTTAGTAGATATAATCTTTTAAATTTTTATTTAATTCTAATTCCATAACCCTTTTCCTGTCTGCCTTGAGAATTCTCACCGGCAGTGCTTGCGGCTGCAGCGTTTACCCTGGTAACTCGCGGAATACAGTCCTAACTTTACCCCCAAAGTTTGCCATGAAAGAGCTCACTTTTATTATTATTTTCATATCGCTCTAGTATATCTATAGTCTTTGGAAACAAATGACATCACTCTATTTATAGCATTCTGTTTTTAATAGTTCAATCGCTGAAAATGTCAAATCCTAGAAAACGTAGCATTCCTACAAGTGATGTTAAATGAACACTGGCAGCGAGCCGCACTCTTTTTTGTCTAAATGGGAAAAGGGATAACAATACAATAAGTCAGATCTTTTTTTTAAATCTGATGCCTCAGCTGTGGTAAACATAATTTTTTATAGAGATTTTTAAATATTTTACAAAATAGCTTAACTCTATCTTTTTAAATTATACTGAAATGGCCAACATCTATCCTAAAGCAATTGTCAGCTTCAAAAAAGGATTCTTTGTATTTTTTGGCTGGCTGTTAGACTGTTTTATTTGAATTACCACACTCTAAGAACTCATCTAAAAGAAACGGACTTATACTAGGGCAGGCAGACAAGACAAGTTTACACAATTCATAGATCCTATGCAGACAGCATTTTATTGGAGAAGAGACATGGATTTTCCTCACAAAAGGAAGAAATGGTAGAGATAATATAGACTCAGAGGAGAGAGTGAGGAAGGATATACTGAAGATATATTGCCACAGAAGTGAAAGAGAAAGAAATGGACAAAGGGGGAAAGCAGGGTGAGCTGAGCAGAGGGAGAAAAATGAGCCTGAAGACAAGAGAGGAAACAGAAGTGAGAATCTTGGAAGGAGAGGAGGAGGGAGATGGAGTAAAAGGGAGGAAGAGAAAAGATAGGAGAGAAGGAGAGG
>NW_011888806.1:10927303-10934841 GCF_000151845.1 Pteropus vampyrus
TTAATATAATCAAACCAGAAAAAGCATAATGGAAAAGCAAAATGAAGGTTGGCAACGTTAAAGCTGCAGATGCCAAACCAGGTTTTTATTATGCTGTAAGAATAAACATGCTGCCAAGTTAGAACAAATGAGCATTTTAAAATACATGGATAAAGAAAGAGTTCCTCAAAGAGATACTGTTTTTATGTACTGCTTCAGCTTTTGGTTCAAGAAAATGTTTCTGTATT
This sequence comes from Pteropus vampyrus, assembly GCF_000151845.1. NCBI lineage: Eukaryota > Metazoa > Chordata > Mammalia > Chiroptera > Pteropodidae > Pteropus > Pteropus vampyrus. Next base: position 10,927,531 of record NW_011888806.1, read on the forward strand.
TACTATATCAATAATTTCATCCTCTTTTTGTAACACATTACATGTTTTTAAATGTGTGTGTGTTTTTATAAAGTAGACATCACTTTTTTTCATACTTTTTAAATTCAATTAAGAAATTTCCAGTTAGGATATACTGATGAAAGATCATACTAGAAAGCAGAATTTTACAAATGATAAAATCAATCGTATAGCTAGAGTTCTCTAAAACTCCAGACAACGGAGTGATCATTCAATGCAAAGGCAGACTGGAAGAAGGGTTCCTGAAAGGGTAGGACTGGAGCCAGGCATGACAAGACTTAGACAAGGGGAGCGGAGGGAATTCCGAGGCATGGAAAGGCCCAGAGAAGGAAGCAATACTGGAATGTGAGAAGAGGACAGTTGAAAAACCAGCCTATGGGGAAGAACATACAGAGAAATAAAGGTGACTTGTCAATAATGACTGGAAAGTCCCAACAAGAGGAGGCCAATGTGCATACAACTTGTGGAGCGAGGAAAGACATGATGTAGTGGTTTGTAAGATTGACTGGCATCAACAAGCAAGATAGATTTCATTGCAGTGAAGGCCAAAAACAGGTTGAATTATTTTACAAAACAGCAATGATCTGGGCACCAAATAGCGAGGGCCTGGGGAAAGATGACAGAAGTAGAAATAGAAGGAAGGACTACTACACAAATGAATTATCAGATCTTGAAGACAGCATACTTTAGGATCTGCATTGAGTTTCTCTTTTGCTTGGCAGTGATAAAACTTTTCTGTCTTTTAGGTTTAGGTCAAATGCTTAGTAATCAAGCACGGAAACACTCCTTTTTAAAAAATCTTTATCAAGACATAATTGACAAATAAAATGTAAGATTTTGAAAGTGTGCATCACAGAAAACACTTCTTGAAAGCTATAATTTAAGAATGTAACCTTCACAATAAACTCAATTCTGTAAATATTTCTCTTAAGATGATATCTCTCTTTTTTTAAAGTTAGCCATTTTAATGTACTATTTTCTTAAATAATAATCTTGCCCTTGTTGCCTCCAAATTATTTTGTTTGGGTATATAAATCAAGATTTCAGAAAATATTTTTATGTGTTCCCCACCTACTTTACATAAGAGGAACCATATGTGCAATGTGAACTTACATTTTAATTCAGATATGCCTTCTATACATTGGAAAATCTCAAACCTGAGGCTATATATCTACAAACTTCAAAAATCTTAATACTAATTACCTAAGAATAGAAAAAAATATTGTTAATAGTTCTGAGAAGGTAAAAGAGAAATAAAAATATTTGTGGACTTATACACATGAACTTTATTCATAAACAAAGATTTCAAGCTTCTTGTAGAGCTTTAATCAGAATTTAGACACTTTTCTAATAAGAGTGGGTGTCTGAATTTTCAGGCAGATGGAAAATAGAAATACAGAAGGTGACAAGGGTAGGAACCTTCCATTCATTCCTTGATTCGTTTATTAAACAAGTATTTATTGAATATCTATTTCTATGCAATGAGATAACTACAAAGATGAATAAGAATGTGCTCCAAGCTGAATAATAGTGAAATCTTGGATTTATATAGGACACTATAGTTTATCAAATCCTTTCACTTACTGTGTGAACATCTCCATCCACCCTGGGAAACAATTAGAAACCATTTTCACTTCTTTAGGTCAGAAAATAAAAGGTCTGTTGCTACCCACATCTCATAATGCTGATGCCAATCACTGTTTCTTTGGTTATTTTTTTTCCTCTGATGGGAATGCTCTCATTTATTTATTCAGATATTGATGACACTCATAAATAAAACTGAATACCCACTGTGTACCAGGCACCAAAGGCTTTGGGATGGGGGAGGTAAAATAAACAGAATCATTGTCCTCAAGGATTTCACATCCAAGTGAGTAAAAAGGCAAGTAAACAGTTATCAAAAAGTGATGAATGACCCCTTCAAAAAGCCCAATGTGTAATGTGCAGATCCCTTCACCCAGTCCATGCAAATCTGACCATTCAAGCTCAAGTCCCACCTTCACTGTCTCGCCTCTTACAAACCTCAGCTCATATTTGCTTGGCTTCCTCCTAAATTCCCAAACAATTAGAATCCACCAAATTTAGTCCTTTATTATAGATGTCATTTTATATTTCCAATTTTTAGAATGTGTTTCTTACCTACTATACCAGATTTCTAAGTTCCGCATAAACAAAGATGAAGTCTTATGGGCTTCTTTATTCTACTCTGAAGCCATAAGCATTCCACCTCTGAACAGATGACTCATAAATATTTATCATTTGATTTATGAACATTATGTGATAAAATTGGAACAATATGTTTTGCTTAACTAATTTTGACTAAGATAAATTTATTTAAAAGTCGTGGGAAGGAAATCTGGAATGAGAAAAAGATTTGTTTAAACATTTATTCAGTCTCACTTTAAATATTCCTAGTTGTTTTAATGAGTTGATATCTATTAGGTTGGCATTGACTCCATTTGGTTAGTAATCTGTATTCTTAGTCATAAAGTAGTCAAATTGTTTCCTAAGGTCATAAAATTATTTATAGTCATTTATCCAATAATTTATATTTTGTTCCTTTTGGAGCCATGGTATTAAAATAAATGTCATAGGATACTAGACTTTCTAGTACTCAATATTATGGAAATCTGAGTCATCATAAACATCTAGATTAGTGCTGTCCTACAGAAATATAATGAAAACCACATATAAAATTTTCTACTATCTACATTAAAAAAGTTTTTAAAAAAGTGAAATTAGTTTTAATAATTTATTTTGACTCAGTATATCCAAAAATTTATTATTTCAACATGTAAACAATACTAAAGGTATTAGTGAGATATTTTACATTTTTTTAATTAAATCTTATAAATTCGGTGTGCATTATACATGTATAGCACATCTCAATTTGGAGGCTAAATTTTTATCACAAATATTTAATTGGTATTAGTTTTCATAAAAATTTCAGTTTAAAAAGTAGAGTCCCAGAGCCAAGTTATACCAAAAAATGCTTTTTTCAACAATTGAAAAAATATATATAACTATTTAAATTTAAATAAGTTAATTAAAATTAAATAAAATTAGAAACCAGTTAAAAACTCAGTCCCTCATTGTATATTAGCACCTCCATTAGAAATGTTCAACAGCTGTGGCTACCATACTGAAAGGCACAGATCCACATCAGCCTCTAGCCACATTTCTTCTTTAGTAATAATATTTCAGCCATGTGTTCCTTTGTCCTATTTTGGTTTGTTCTTTGTTATTTAAAGGGACCCTCTTTTAAGAGGTGATAGTGGAAGTTAATCATATAGTAGCTAATGTGATGGAAGGGGCCAATCCTGGGTGCAGCCAAGGATGCAAGCTAAGTGGGAGCTCTCTTCAATTAGACCCTTGAGAATGCTCTTTAATTTCTCATGGCTACAAATATTTGACCTTGAGGAAAAGTGGGAATGAAAAGGTGATAAAGCTTTTTAGTTTTCTAGGTGTTTCTCTCTTATTTAAAGCCATGTTAACGATAGTATGTGCCTGCCTCATGGCTTATGCATTTATTTTATGGAAAAAAGGACTGCATACTTTTCATTAACAAATTTAAGATTCTAAAGCAAAGCATTCCATTAATATTCAATGCAAATATGATTTCTGATTATAGAACTATAAGCTTAAAATTCTAATAGGTACACTGAATTTAGCTTACATCTCCAATCTATCACTGATGCCTTTTTTAATCTAGTCAATTTAGAAAGCTATCTATTTATTTTAACAATGCTGCCATTATCAAAACATATGTTAATATGTCCTTCTAAATATTGGTATGTGTTTTTACTCTAAAATAATAGATCTTATTTAAGTTAGAAGTCATTCTGAGAAAGATCTTGTAAGTAAGTAGTAACTCATTTTCTTAGAAATGTGAATACGTGTTTATTAGTTATATATTGCAGCTTTTTTTTTTTAAATAAAAAGATTATAGTAGAGTTTGGACTTTTTAGTAAATATTTTTAAACTTTTATGTACATAAGACTCACTTGAGGAATTTGTTAGAATGTAGATTCCAGGACCCTATTTCCAAAGACGGTAATTCTTTTCTAGGCTTTAGAAGAAAAAGACCGTTCTGCTTTCTATACTCTCTTGTGGCCAGAATAGCATATCAGGCCTGTGGACTTCTTCACTTGGGGGAAAGGGTTCTCACATTCTAAAAGCAGTTCAGCAAGAGGCTCAGCCCAGAAATGAGGCACAGGGTCACTCTGTTCTTGGGCTGTCCTCCTTTTACCCTTAGGAAAACCGAAAACTTTAGAATACCAAAGTAAGCAGGTTGTAGAGAAAATAACAACATAGGCCATTTGGGCTGCTTTCTGTCTAGTGTTGGGTTAAAGGAGCAGGGTTATATCTGCAAACTTGAGTGAGGCCTGGCCCAGCGCACTAGGGTACAAGTCACATAAAATTTGGTACTAAATGCCAAGCCAGGTATTAAAGATGGCCATTATTTTACTGTGTCCTCAATTCCCCTTCAGGAGGTGTCTGGATGAGATTCAAGATGTTAGTCACCTTTGACACATTAACACTGATTCTTTGCAAACAAGTATTTTGTTTCCTCACAAAAATTTCCTTGTTCCTGTCACCAAAGAAAGGAAAATAAACTATTAGTCTGCCTCATGGCTTGTGCATTTATTTTACTTGGAGAAAAGGACTGCATACTTTTCAGTAACAAATTTAAGAGAAAAAGAAACTCAACCATTACTACTTCTTGTTTTATTTACATTAGAAATTAAAAAGTTGGAGAAGGGAATTGAATGCTGGCAAGACCCAAGAGTATTGCAAAACTGTGGTGTGTCCAGAGACTGCTATAATGGTATAACTGAAAAATTAGGGACACAGTGTCACATTTCTTAATTTGGCAAATAGAAATCATTTTGCAAATATACATTTTAATGTTAACAATTAGTAGCAGTGGGCAACAGGACAATACATTTTGCACTTATATAGTTATTAGAAGTTACTTCTCTCCTCCATATAGTCTTTATAAAATCTCTGAGAAGTATTCTCTTCCAGAATTTAACACACAGAGGTTATTCTCCCAAGGTTGCACATATGACTGACAGAGTTGAAACATGAAACCATATTTTTAGGCTTCACAGAAGCACATGATTTAATACCCTGATCGGGCTATTCAGAAATGAATGGGGCAGAGTGATATTTAGTCACTAACATCTATGACTAATGCACTGTTGGCTAGGGTCTTTCCAACCCCCTTCTCCCTAATGTCCTCCATTAATTAGTCACCAAATTTAGTCATTTTAACTCTTTCATAATTCTTAACTCCATTCCTTCCTCTTCATGAGCAGTGTCCCAATTCATCCTAAATTCCTGGACATTTAACAAATATCTCCTAATATTCTCACTACAATATTGTTTCTTTGCACATAGGTTTCCCTCTACCTAAAATGACTTCATTCCTTCCTTCCACCCTTCCTTCCTTTCCTCTTCCTTCCTTCCTTGTCCACTTAGAAACTTCCTTCTTTGTCTATCCATAAATTTCATACTCACCCCTCAATATTTTGTTGATAAATTTTTTCAAGGAAGACTAAACTTTCACCAACAGGCATTTAGGCAATATCAATAGCTCAAAGGTTTTTTGCGACCAAATAAGAATGTTAATGTCTATAGCTAAGAATCTGCAAAACTCACATGAAAATGTGGCACAAACCATGGACTATGAAGTACTTAAGGTTGTGTTTTTTTTTATTATTACAATGAATATATCCTGGAGCTTGAATATGTTTATCTTCACATTGCTACCTGGCTATTTTTATTAATATGCTGTTGAGATTTATCCTTGTGATTAAAACTTCTCCGATATAACTTGACATATACTTGTGGTCAAAGTTGATAGATAAATCATGCAAAAGATTATGATCTCTCCAAAGACAGAGGGGGAATAGCCTTCTTCAAGGAAGGCATTCTTTAGATTATAAAAAGTAAACAAATAAACATTCCCACCATACCAAGAATTCCCATGCATGAATCAACAATGACTGTGATGAACCTATTTTTGCTGCTGATGGCCCTGTCACATAGTGATACTCACAAGCTGTTACTGTTTTACAACTGCTAAGCCAGAAAGGCACGTGAAACCCAAAACTTTCCTAGATTTCTGTAGACAAAGGTAATAATATCAATGACTCTCTTATTAAACCTAGTAAATAATACCTGTGGTATCTTCCTTTTCATGGTTCTCAGTAACTCTAAACATTCACCCTTCATAAGCCAAGAAGTTACAAAAATGTTAGCATTTGTATAAAAGAAAACAAAACTTTTTAAACACTAAGTGTGACTAATAGGAGAAAAAACGTATTCACTAAAAGAAAGAGTTCACTATGCTATTTAAGATAAAAGATCAAAATCTTACAAGGTTAATAGTAGTCTAACTACTTCATACATTCCCCAAATTTCAAATGAAAGATACTAAATCAAAATGAGATACAAACATGTATACAGTAAGTGGCACAATTGAAAGATTTAAGTTTTCTTTTTCTATCCAAGAGAAATAATGCTGGCATTTAAAAATTATAGCTAAGGAGAGAAACTTGAGCACTATGTCACTATTGTATCTCTATCTGGGCATCAGAAATGCTTGCTACACCTATCATGTTACAGGGTATTAATTCTGACACATTATCGAAAATAGACATTCTACTAGAAGTCAATTTGCCCTCATATCTGATAATTCATGATTAACAACAATAAACTTTTTCTGTACTTAATTGTTGTTTGAGTTGGACTCTTTCTCCTCTTTCCAGCGTTTCATATCCTTCCCCACCCTGATCTTCCAGCTCCCTCTCTCTTCACTGAAACCCAGAAATAAAGCAGGAAAAGAGACCATTATACTCTATAGTTTACAAGTCTCATCTTTCAGAAGGACGAAATGGCTTGTCAGATTGGAGAATCTATTTTTGGCTTAGGGTCACACTTTATCTTGGGGCTTTTCATGAAATTTTATCTTATTGTATTTAGTTACAGAAACTTAAAGAAAACTGTTTTCTGTTATTTATTTCATACGCGAGAGACAAATCAATACTAAAGATATTAAGATAGTAAAAACATATAGTAATGTTATATCATTTACTCTTTCACTTCATCCTCACCTAAGGGATTACAGATGTCTAGTCTTAACTCCTTATAATGCAAAAACAATGGTTCCTACGCTTTATTGTACATATATATTTTAAACACCTATGTATCTAGTAGTCTAGAAAATGCAGATATGATGAGACCCAAAGAAAGGCAGGGTACACAAATAATAACAACTATAATAGC
>NW_011888806.1:10934891-10950461 GCF_000151845.1 Pteropus vampyrus
GGTCACACTTTATCTTGGGGCTTTTCATGAAATTTTATCTTATTGTATTTAGTTACAGAAACTTAAAGAAAACTGTTTTCTGTTATTTATTTCATACGCGAGAGACAAATCAATACTAAAGATATTAAGATAGTAAAAACATATAGTAATGTTATATCATTTACTCTTTCACTTCATCCTCACCTAAGGGATTACAGATGTCTAGTCTTAACTCCTTATAATGCAAAAACAATGGTTCCTACGCTTTATTGTACATATATATTTTAAACACCTATGTATCTAGTAGTCTAGAAAATGCAGATATGATGAGACCCAAAGAAAGGCAGGGTACACAAATAATAACAACTATAATAGCAGTAACATTTAGTGAGTGCTTACTATGTGCTAGGAATGCTTCTAAGCACTGTACATCTGATAGGTCATTTAAACTTTCCAAGAACCATGTAAAAAAGTTATATTTTTGTCCCTATTTTCCAGAAGAAAAAACTGAGGCCAATCGTGATTAAGTAGTTTAACCAAGAATCATATAGCTGATAGAATAAGGATTAGAACCCTAGTCACCAAGCCAGAGCCTCTGTGCTCTGAGCTACTGTAACATGCAGATTCCCAAAGAAGGGAGAGAATTTAAAGTGCTGCTGATGGAAATACTATTCTATATGCGGGAAATGTAAAAGTTCCACATTCTCAAAGAAAACAAAACAAATATTTCTATGGATATTAGAAAAAGAACGTTATTTGTGTTGTGAAATCCTCCTAAAGTTAAATGAATTCTTTAAAGGGTGGGGGCTGGAAGAGGAAAGCCTGAATATCAGGTATTAATTGAGATTTAGTAGTACCTCAGCCTTCAATGGTTTGACTAACTAACGAACGACCAAATACTCAGGACTTCGGTTTTTCTTTGGAGTTTTCCTTTGTTGGTAGGTTTTTTCTTTTTCCTTTCTATCACATGAAAGCTTTGATACACACCTATAATGACAAAAGGTATGTGTGATAAAAAAAAGAAAAATCCCTTTGTCTTTTTCGATATCTCTTACACAGAATTGGTTAGAAAAGGCATAGCATTTTCAGTGATGTTAGAAATGGGGAGTGAGGCTATAAAACTGTACATGATCTCCATCTTTATAAACTGAGGCTGATTCAATTCTCGATGTACAGTTAAAGGAAAAGAATCAGAGAATGTGAAGTTGGGAACATTGTGAAAGAACCAGAATAGTGAGGGTAAGAATTAAAGAGGCTTGAAATAATACCATAAATAAACTATTATTTATACTATTTCCTAACCAAATTTTAGCAAAAGCTTAAAAAATTCATTTAAAACATCAAGTACAATGATATGCAGCTTCTACGAGGCTTTACATTTTCCTAATTGTGGGCAGCATACTTGCCCAATTTTCACAGCAGTTTGAAAACATATTACAAATATGAGGCTTCCTTTTCACGTCGGTAACAATACAGATATCAAAATTAGTCTATTAAAAAACTTTGATTTGCAGATTACTTGTTTAAGTATGCAAATATTCAGATCAAGATGATACCTCCATAGTATTTTTTGCAGGCCATAGAAAAAATAATAATTTTACACAAATATTATCGTCTAGTTAATAAATTTGTTTTTCACAGAGATATGAGTTAGCAACTCTGAAAGTATTTTATGTGTATTGAAGGTTTGAGGAAATAAGTAAATATATGATAGGAGAAAAAAGATACATTATTTTGTGAATGAGAACATCTAACATCCAGATCTTGGTTTCTAAATACCATTTTTCAATAAAAGAAATTTGGGCTCCTTGAATGGCTGATTCAAGGGCTGGATCAGAAAAAGCATAAGATGAACCTGAAGCATTTTGTGGTACTAGAAAACAAGAAGTGTTCTAAAAATTATAGTGAATAAAGAAAGAACACAGGAGCCAACTTGAAGACTAGACAATTTGAGCAACAAAATAAATACCAGTTGAAATAGATTAGTACACATATATTAAAACAAATATCCATGAGTCCATACTGATATAAATAAATAACTGAATAAGTAAAATAAGTGGAAGAAAAAGAAAAGCTCGTTCTTACGGAAAAATTTTAATTAACAAGTGTAGAAGGAATGATAAAACAGAAAATTACCATTTGGAAAATACCGCAATGACAACGATTTTAAGCAGAAAAATTTGTGGTCAAAAATATGATGAAAAACTGTCACTTACATAGTCTCAAAGTATCTTCCCCAAGATGCTTACTAATTACAAAAAGAAAACCAGCAATATATATATATATATAGAATCCCATATATATATATATATATATATACACACATATATATGGAATATATATATATGTGTGTGTGTGTGTGTATGTATCAAGATTATATAAAACAAAGAAAGATTGAGAAACTGTCCCAGACTGGAGGAAGCTAATAAGACAAAACAACTAAAAATATGTATGATTCCTGTTTACATCCAGAAGAAGGACACTGGTGGAACAACTGATGAACCTTGAATAACATCTATAAATTAGTTAATAGTATTATATCAAAGTTAATTTTCTGGTTTTGATACCTTTAAGATGCTAACATCTAGAAAAGGTTACATGGGCATTCTTTGCACTACTTTTTCAAATTTTATGTCTGAAATTATTTCAAAATAAAAAATATAAATGTTAAAATGTCCTATGATATTGAATGGAGATCCTCTTCAATAAGAATTCTCAATAATAATAACTAACATTTGCACCATGAAATGCTTTTTGCTACATTGTCTCATTTGACTATTATCCCACTTTACAAAATATTTTGTGACAGTTCAGAATATCAGAACTGACTCTCAAATCCAAAGTGTTTGGAACAAGAACTAATGTAATATTATTGCCAAATCAGCTGCTTATCTGGTTTTACATTTCTAAAAAAGTTTTATGGAGTGGAAATAGAAAGGAAGTATTAATAATAGGTATACAATAGTCCTCCTTTACCCTCAGGGATATGTTCCAAAACCCCTAGTGGATGTCTGAAACCACAGATAGTACCAAACTCTATATATACAACCTTTATATATATATATATGTATACACACACACACGCATACATACACACACATATATAAATATACACACATACATATACATACATACACATACACACATACACTCACCTATCATAAAGTTTAACTTATAAATTAGACCTTATGAGATTAACAACAATAACTAATAATAAAATAGAACAATTATAACAACATACAGTTATGTATATAAAGTTATGTAAAAGTAGTCTCTCTCTCTGATAACCGATCTGGTAAATGACAAGGCTACTAAGTGACTTAAAGGCGAATAGCATATATGGCATGGATGTGCTGGACAAAGGGATGATTCATGCCCTGGGCAGGATAGAGTAAAATTGTGTACGATTTTATCACACTACTTAGAACAGCAAGCAAATTAAAACTTATGAATTGTTTATTTCTGGAATCTTCCATTTAATATTTTCAAGCTGAAGTTGACCATGGGCAACTGAAATCCTGGAATGATAAATCGGATAAAGGGGGACTACTGTATGCTAATTCCTTTAAGCAGTTCGGAATAGCTAAAGTGAATTATTTAGTACATGGTTTCACCCGAAGTGAAGAAAAACAATGCAGTATATCCTGGAAATGTGTAACTGAAGAAGAAAGAGAGTCAGATAAACACCATGAACAATAATATTATGAAAGACCATGGGAAGAAAACAGGAAACGGACAAGATAAGATTTTAGGGTGAAAAAGAAATAAAGCAAAGAAAGAAACAAAATGAAGGAAATCAAACTGGAAGAAAGAGAAAAAGAAAAAAGTGGTTAGAGAAAGGATAGAAGCAAGATGTCCAACTTCAAAGAGGAAAGGGCCTATCACTTTAAATCAGAACAAAAGTGAATGGGCTGTTGATGTGGTGGCTCATAGCTATCACCTGCTCAAGACAGTTTTAATGTCATTAGAATTGAGAACATGAAGCCGCTAAAACTTCTAAGGGAGTTTAAGGGTAATTTTACTGATACTGAGACGGCATTACAGACACCCAGAGGCATTAGAGGCTCTCAGTCATCACAGGGCAAAGTCCTTTTTTTTTTTTTTTTTTGAATAGATACTAGTAGCTTATTTACATTGTCTCATTTAATCCTCATAAGCCAAGACTGCAGTTTTCATCATCCCTGTTTTGTAAATGAAAAAAAATAGGCTCTGAGAAGTTAAGTAACTTGTCCAAAGGTACAGCTACTAAATGAAATCTGCGTTTGGACCCCAGTTCTCTGGACTCTGAAGCCCACACCTTTTTTTATCTTTCATTTATTTGTTTGGTTTCTTCGTTTTTTTGTTTATATTTTCAATTATAGTTAGCATTTAATATTATTTTATATTAGTTTCAGGTGTACAGCATAGTAGTTAGACATTTATATAATTTTCCCCATCTGGTACTATAGACAGTTATTACAATATTATTGATTATATTCCCTATGCTGTACTTTACATTGCCTTGACTATTTCATAACTACCAATCTGTACTTCTTAATCCCTTTCCCTTTTTCACTCACCTCCAATCCCCACCCCACAATTTGGCAACCATCAGTTTGTTCTCTATATCTATGAGTTTGTTTCGGTTTTATTTCTTCCTTTATTTTGGTTTTTAGATTGCACATATAAGTGAAATCATATGGTATTTGTCTTTCTCTGTCTGACTTATTTCACTTATTATAATACCTTCCAGGTCCATCCATGATGTTGCAAATAGTAAGAGTTCATTCTTTTTATGGCTGAATAATATTCCATTGTATATACTACATCTTCTTTATCCAATTGTCTGTTGATGGGCATTTAGGTTGCTTCCATGTCTTGGCTATTATAAATGATGCTGTAATGAACATAGGAGTGCATATGTTTTTTTGAATTAGTGAGTTTCTTTGAATACCCAGAAGTAGAATTGCTAGGTCATAAAGTAGTTCTATTTTAAAATTTTTGAAGAACCTCCATACTGTTTTCCATAGTGGCTGCACCAATTTGCAATTCCACCAATAGTATGGCATTTTTCATAGAACTAGAAGAAATAATCCTAAAATTTATATGGAACCACAAAAGACCCCAAATAGCCACAGTAATCTAGAGAAAAAATGAAGTTGGAGTTATCACAATACTTGATATCAAACTATACTACAAGGCTATAGTAATCAAAACAGCATGGTACTGGCATAAAAACAGACACAAAGATTAATGGAACAAAATAAAGAGACCAAAAAAATACCCATACCTATATGGTCAATTAATCTATGACAAAGGCAAGAATACACAATAGAGTAAAGGTAGGCTATTCAATAAATGGTTTTGGGAAAACTGGACAGATACATGCAAAAAAATGAAACTAGACCACTCCCTTATACTACATATGATAATCTCAAATGGATTAAAGACTTAAATGTAAGACCTGAAACCATAAAACTAGAGGAAAACACAGGCAATAAACTCTCTGACATTGGTCTTAGTAATATTTTTTTTTTCTGATATATCTCCTTGAGCAGAGAAAATAAAAGCAAAATTAAACAAATGGGACTACATCAAACTAAAAAGTTTTTGCATAGCAAAGCATCAACGAAACAAAAAGACAACCTAATAAATGGGAGAAGACATTTGCCTATAACGCATCCAATAAGGGTTTAATATCCAAAATTTGTAAAAAATTCATGCAACTCAATACCAAAAAATCCTAACAACCCAATTAAAAAATGGGCAGAGGACTTGAACAGGCATTTCTTCAAAGAGGACCTGAACAGACACTTCTCCAAGGAGGACCTACAGATGGCCAATAGACATATGAAAAGATGTTCAACGTCACTGAACACCAGAGAAATGCAAATTAAAATCACGATGAGATATCACCTCGCACCTGTCAGAATGGTCATCATCAATTAATCAACAAACAACAAGTGTTGGCAAGGATATGGAAAAAAGGATTAAAGTATTTGGTCTCCTGATTGACGATGTACTCTGGCCATTGCCTTTCTTGGACCAAGAAGCAAGTGTAGATTTGTAGCAAAAGTCTAGATAAAAAACACCGGCTCCAAGACCCCAGTAAACAACTAACCCACTCCAAATTTCTCTTGAGACTCCTGCCCATCATCATTGCTCTCTTCAGTCTGGTTTCCACACTGCCAAGCAGGTGTGAACAGACTGCAGGAGTCCTGGTGATTTCAAGATAACATTTAAGCTGAAATAGAGTTTACTGACAATATAAATAAGTGAAAAAGCCACAGAATACTAAGTGGCAATTAATAACAGAAGAGACTAGTTTCCAGTACTTATTTTTGTAGTCATGACCTGAATCTGATACTTAAAGTCAAACAAAAATTAGCAGAGGAAATGAGAAAACAAACTGTTATTTTCTTAAAGTCTCACTTTAAATAGAAGAAATGTACCACGTTAGCCATGAATGAAGTAAAAAAATAAACAATTATAAACCCAAAAGTCATTATGAAAAAGTTATCAACTTAAAATTATTCTAAGAAAGCATTATTTTTATGTGATAAATTGCAAGACATTTAATACTACACCTGATTTAGTCAAAACTTTGAAGAGAATAAAGCAAGATAATAGGATAATTGATCAACCCAGAATACCAAGTTTTGTACCAACCCTTATAAATACCACTCACTAGTGAAAAAAATGTCAGCCATGCTTAAATGTCAGAAATGTGTTAAACTAAACAAACCTATTAATAAAAGATATATCGGGAGTGTGAAGAAAGAACCACTTGTGTTGGACTACAAACATAAAGATTCAAAAATCTGAGACTCAAAATCATATCAAATAGTCTCAGTGGAGAAACAATTCATAAATAAGTTATACAATGATAAAGGCTTTTATAATATGCCACAAGTTCTGCTTTAAGAAAAAACAGTCCAGAAAAAATTTTCAAATAAGCTACCAAATACTAGTTAGTGGCCACCTATCTACCACAAACAGTGCTATACTCGTAGACCTGTAGAGTAATGAATGCATCATTCTAATAAGAGTTGGGGTGCCAGGTTAATAACTATCCAAATGCTGCCAAACAAATGTTCTACGGCTAAATTGTTTACTACAGTTCTCAACAGTCAAAAAAATAACGGTGCGTCCTTGCCTCTGATTAAAATCAATTACAACACCAAATTCAGTCTCTCAGAAAGCAAGCAGGTAGACTGGTTCCTACACAAACTCATTCTAAGGAGAATTCACTGGAAATGTAACAATGGAATAACAAGAAGTTGCAAAGTAAAAGAACCGCCATCTCCAGAAAAAACAGCTAACATCTTTGCTTCAAATCAAAGTTCAGATTTAAGATAAAAATTTATTCTGGTTCATTGGAAATAACAGGCCAGAGGCCTTTGATGCCTGCCCCGAGTCTGTAAACACAGTCCTCATTATTGCAGTTACAATTTATGGGTCAACAATGGTATCAGAATCAATCTCGAATCTCTTAAGTAGTCACAGGATCTGTTCCCTGACAACCTTGACAAACAGCAGCACCAGCTGTTATTCAGCATATCCCAGACTACTAGGAAATATCATCAGCAATTTTAGCATATTCCACCTTAACATCACACATGTATTTATTCTGTCTCTCTTTTAGTCTTTCTCCCTCCTTCCCTTCCTCCCTCGCTCACTCTCCTCCATTCTCGCCCCTCCAGGCTCATGGTAATATGATCTTTACATATTATTTACTCTTTCTAAATTATTTTAGCATTTCACATTAATAACACAGCTCATAAATGATATCATACACTAATTGCTTATCATTTCCACAAATAGTTTGATATAATTTTACTTAATGGTTCTTTCTAAGACATTAAGTAAATCTTTATTATAGCAAACAAAAAGAGAACAGCAACAAAAAAGATGCCAGTGTTATTACTGCTATGCATTAGGTCAGACTGTTATTTGCTACACTAATAAGGACTAACCCTTAAAGCCACTAGTCCTATTCTTGTTTGAAAATAAATATATTCGAGGCAGAGTCTCAGATGTAACACTGAGCTTCATGCAAAGGTCTCAAGGAAGTCTGAACATTTAGCGTTCTCTCTTTTGAGATATAGAAGTAACTCCATTTTTCTGAGATCGCATCCTACACTTCAGAACTGGCTGGGAAGGTATGTGGAACAGCATGCTCTGGCATCCCATAGCTCGGTGGCACAAAGGTCTCACTTTGCTCCTGATGAAGAGTCTGTCTCCACCAGCTGAGCCATGTGCCCCACAGCCAACTTGCTCTATTTGTCCTCTGTAATTTTGGAAAAGAGCTCCTCAATGCTTTCAAGCTCCAGTCCCAGGCTCTTGTCAGGGAAGCTAAGGATACTCCCTGGAATGTTCCACAAATTAAACAGTAGAGGATAGGACCACAAACAGTGCGATAATAAAAGCACTGCACAAAAAGAATTCTCCATTTCTCAGCTTTACACAGCAGTTACCATGAGCTGAGGCCTCTTCTCCCCACCCTCCTCCATTCTCTCACTCACCTTCAATGATTATTTGACTCAAGGCAGTGCTTTAATCTCTTTAGAGATTACCCACGTTTTTAAAAAATTCTTGTTTTTGTTTTCTGTGTGAAATCTTTTAACTGTTAAATACCATCAGATTTATTTATTTTTTGTTTTTCAGGAATATGAACAGGATAAAAATAAGAGTACAATGTACAATCATAGTGTGGATTGAAGACTGAATTGAATGAAAATCTACAGTGAATTGAGAACATTCATATTAAATGGATTTGACACAGTTAATATTATTACAAGGAATTAGCTTAAAATGTAACCAAAAATAGAAAGTATGACAAATTGATTTTAATCTGGTATATTTTTCAACTGCCTTCAGAGTTAATCTAGACTCATAAAAATGATTTTTAAAATGTTAGTTACAGATTCACATGCTCTTTTCTCAGCCATAATTCCTCACCTAAACAATAGAATACAGAAACTCATGAGTGATTCTTTTTCAATTTTGCCAGATGGAACTTAAACAGTACCCTTCTAGTTGCAGACCAAAGGAAGTAATTCATTATGTGAATAGGATGCCTTAGGCTAACATCTGGATTTAATTTTAATTTTATTTGTAAAAATTTTTAATTTAATTTTTTAATTTTTATTTTCTTAGTTTTAATTTTTAATTGGTTTTCTAATTTTTAATTTAAAAAAATTTTAAATTTAATTTAAAAACTTTTTTTAGTTTTAATTTTTAAATGGAGTTTAATTTAGTATTGGGGTTTCATTTGGGTTTTGTTGTCTCAGGGAAAGGTGACTAGGGCAGTGGGGTAAAAAAACCAATCACCAAAAAGCAAGACCTTGTCTGCCTTGTCCTGACTGCATTCTGAAGCAAGTCACCTAAACCACTTTGGACTAATTTTATAAAATTGAAGTAAGATGGTTATAGCTATTTTCTAAGTGAGCTTTTGTTCTGATGTCTGATAATTTCATTCTAAAGGAAATGTAGCATATAACCTTCAACTTGTTCATTAAGAAGGCCTTGCATAGATAATGAACATAAAAGAATATCCAAAACATATATTTTTTTAATTCTATAATTTCAATCTTCTCCTTAAATCTAAATTTTTTACCAAATTCAAAAGAAAAGTTAAACATTTCAATATCATCTCCTTTTCCCCCTTCTCCTGCAGCGATAATAAGGCCCAGATTTACCAAAGAATGGAAAAGAAAGGGTTCCCTTTCACTCCTGGAAAATATCAAGTTAGCTTTGGTTTGCTAGACAAAATTATAGCACCTTTTATACTCATAGTCTCTGAGAGCTTAATAGAAGCACTAGTTTAAAAATTCACACATTAACAGTCCAAGGACTTAATAAACACAAGAAGAAAGACGAAAGGAAAGAATTTTAAGAAAATGGTCCTGTGATTTAAGTGATTCCAAAGCAAAATTCATCTCAAATTTGAAAACATTACCAGAGTTCTTGAGACGGCCCTGGATGAGTCATTCTTACTGAATGGACTCTATCCTTAACCTGACCCAAAATACACAAGGCCAACCCAAGTGCAGAAGGCACCAGAGGGGGAACAGGAAGTACTCACGTCACTCATCATTATGCGTAGAACTGTTAAGCAAATGGTATGTCTTATCACAGAGAATCGAATCAATGCATTTAATACCTTAATTTTAGCATTTATCTGAACATAAGAAATGTCTAGTTACATTGAATGAAAACTTCTGTAAACTGTTTCATTAAAAATATGACTGTCATCAGGAAACTAGTAACTTCATACTCAAAGGAACTATTCCTAGTATGTCTTCAAGTTATATTTGCACATTGCACTAACAGAGATGAGGCTGAGATTTTTACTGATTGTTTTTTGTTTTTTGGTTTTTTTACTACATAATATATAGTGCAGGGAGCTGGAGGCTGTTCTCTTCTATGCATCATAAGCACCAGTTGTCATCTAAGAATAGATATTGTTTCCATTTGTGTTACTAAAACAGCAGAAAGTATATGACTTTATTCCCAATTTCCCAGACAACTATAAAATATGAAGTTAAAACTATCTTTTAACCTCATTAGCTAGTTTGTTTCTCAATGGGGATGTTCTTGGCACTTGGGAAGAGAAAATTCTTTGTAGTGAGAGACTGTCACACACATTGCAAGATGTATGGCATTCTTGACCCCTAGATATGAAATGCCAGTAGCTTCATCCAATCATTGTGATGACCAAAAACACCCTTAAAAATTTTCAAATGCTTCCTAATGAGTAATCTGCCCATGCCCACAAACCCACAACTAATGAAAACTACTAGCCCACTGGCACATGAACTCTGTCAAGGAAAGGTCAAACATCCATTTTGTGAGCCTTGCCAATGCATACACATAGGCACATTCTTATCAATATTGCTCAAAAGGAACACACTACCATTTAATAATAGACTTTTTCAAGGCTAGAACAATCTAAGAAAGAATTTACTTCAACTCCCTTATTTTACAAATAAGGAAACTAAGGTCCAGAAAAACTAAGTGGTTTGCCTGAGTTCATAGATGCTAATTCATACTAGAAGTAGAATCAGAGCACACGTCCTCCTAGCTGTTTTCCCTTTCTATTCTTCTCCAACCATAGAATGAAAAGTAGAGAAGGATCTTTCAAAGCACCTCTCAAACTACTCTTTAAATGTGAAATTTTATCTATGGTGAGCCAGCAGGTAGATGTTCTTACTCTTCAAATTCATTTTTCCTAACACTTTAGTCCTGAAAAATATTTTCACATGCCACTAATAACTTTTAGAAAAGTTAATATGTAACTATTGAAAAACTGCCTTTTAAAAATCCAAGCGAATATTCTTTTAAATGGAAAAGAAAGTCCTCAAGTCTTCTCTAGTGAATCTGGATGCTGTATTTGCAAAGAGGCTACTTTTAAGTCTTAAAGTAAATACATCCTCCAACCAAAAACCAAATACCACAGTAAATTACTTTAAATGCAATAATGAACAAAGGCTGGTCAGTGCAACATTACCTGCTCTCTCTTTAAAGTAATGGTATACAATCAATAAAGATCTTAAAAACATTCATTGTTTTCTTTGAAGGGAAAAAATTCCCAGTATAAAAACTGTTATCACTTCCATTTTTCCAAACAGATTTTTTATCTCAGCATTACTTTCACATTAATTTGACTGGCAATATCTTCTTGATTATACGTGTTTTTCAAAATAAATATCTCAATTAATAAAATATTAAATGCAGTTTTTAAATTCTTAATTTCATTCCTAATTTTACAGCTGTTCAGGCATCTGGATTATTATCATTAAAATGTTTCAAACTGAACACAAATTCAATATTTAGGTCTCAGGGCTACTCAAAAAGAATGTCAGTTTTTATTTTGTAGTTCTAGAAGAAAGTACAGTATCTAACTACTGAGTGTCCGTCTACATATAAACTAATTGACATCTGTGGGACTTACCCACCTGCACTATGAGCAAGTAGCATAGAAAATAGAGGAAACAACTACACAAAACCAGTCATACAACACAGGACAGCATTTTGTGGAGAATAAAAAGCTTTACGTCAAACAATAAAACATGTACTTTTAACCACTCGTAAGTAATTTAATGTACCCTTATCTAATTTTTTCATGGTTTCCAAGTGCCAATTTTGAATATGTAATTGTCCTTAATCACCTGGAGGCCTTGCTAAAATGCAAAAGGATGGCTCCCGGTGGGGCTCAACAATTTGCATTTCTATCAAGTTCTCAGATGAAAATGATGCTGCAGGTTCTGGGACTACACTTTGAAAAATGCTACTTCACAAGATTTTTAGAAGTACTTTTTTTCTGACAGCTATTAATAATCAGAAGCACATTTTTCATTTTTACCCAATGTTCAAAATGTGCGCGCGCACGCACACACACACACAAACATAAATTAAAACATAAGAAACAATTTTTTTTTACTACATATAATGAACGCCAATTTATTTCTATTCTATTCTATTTTATTCCTTTTCACTGAATAGCATTGGTCATGAACCACTAATTTGATTTCATGACCCCTGATAGATGAAGACCTACAGTTTGAAAAATACTGCTCAGGATTCCATGTTCATCATTTAAGTTAATAATAATAACTGTTGACATGTATTGATACTTACTAGGTGCCAGATACCCTTCCAGTCTCTTTCCAGGCATTACTCAATTCATAAATTAAAAATGCATAATAATGTTATGAAATAAGTATTATTAAAAACTCATATTAACAGAAAGGAAATCTGTGTTCCTTGCCTATAGCCATGCTACCCTGAACAAGCCAGATCCCATCTGATCTCAGAAGCTAAACAGGGTTGGGCTTGGTTAATACTTGGATAGGAGACTACCTAGGAAGACCAGGTGCCGTAGGCATAAAAAGTAAAAAAATAAGGAATTGTAAGCTGACAAGGTCCTTGCAATCTGTGAGGTCAACCAAGGGTTGCCTCGCCTAAAAAAAAGAAAAGAAAAAAGAAATCTGTGGTCCAAGGCTAATGCAACTTCCCCAGGGTCACAAGGTTTATGCATATCAGAACCAGGTTGGAACACAGGTCTAATTCTTGAACATAATGGTAAAGATTGCTCGCTTAAAGTGAGGTATTTTAGTTTTGAATCCCAGATCTACCACTTAGTGGCTGTGTGATTTTGATAAGTTACTAAACCTCTCCAAGTTTCAGTTTTCCCAATAAGCAAATACAGTAAATTTTCTGGATACAAAATCAATGTTCAAAAATCCATAGCATTCTTATACTCTAATTATGAATTATCAGAAAAAGAAGTGGAAAAAATAACTCCTTTTGCAATTGCAACAAAAAGAATAAAATACCTAGGAATAAATTTAACGAAACATGTGAAGGACCTATATAATGAAAACTACAAGATCCTATTAAAAGAAATTGAAGAAGATACAAATAAATGGGAAGATATTCCATGTTCTTGGATTGGAAGAATTAACCTAGTTAAAATGACTTTATTATCTAAAGCATTATACAGATTTAATGCAATCCCCATCAAAATCCCATCGGCATTTTTTAAAGAAACAGAACCAAAAAAATCATCAGATTTGTATGGAAGCACAAAAGACCCCAAACTGCCAAAGCCATCCTGAGGAAAAAAAATGAAGCTGGAGCATCACTCTGCCCAAATTCAAATTATACTACAAAGCGACAGTAATCAAAACGGCATGATATTGGCAGCAAAACAGACACACAGACCAGTGGAACAGAATCGAGAGCCCAGAAAAGTAAGCTCATACTTATATGGACAAATAATTTTTGACAAAAGAGCCAAAAACATACAGTGAAGCAAGGAAAGTCTCTTCAATAAATGGTGCTGTGAAAACTGGAAAGCCGCATGCAAAAGAATGAAACTAGACTGTTGTCTATCACCACACACCAAAGTTAAATCAAAACGGATTAAAGACCTGAATATAAGACCTGCAACAATAAAATGCATAGAGGAAAACACAGGAATGAAACTCAAGGACCTTGGACTTAAAGAGAATTTTATGAATTTGACCTCAAAAGCAAGGGAAGTAAAAGCTAAAATAAATAAACGGGACTACATCAAACTAAAAAGCTTCAGCTCAGCAATAGAAACCATCAACAAAGTAAAGAGACAGCCATCCAAATGGGAAAATATATTTGCAAGCAACGCCTCCAATAAGGGCCTAATTTCCAAAATATACAAAGAATTCATACAACTCAATAACAACAACAAAAAAACCACAAATGATCCAATCAAAAAATGGGCAGAAGACCTGAACAGACACTTTTCCCTAGAGGACATACAAATGGCCAACAAATATATGAAAAGATGCTCAACATCGCTAGGTATTAGGAAAAAGTCTCCTTGTTCTTTTATATCTTCTAACTTTCCAGTTGTCCAAGGGTTTATGCTCTTAAGCACAAGGAAAAATAAACAGGGTGATATGTTTCCCTCAGAAAGGCAATGGTATACCGAAATAGGTGCGGGATGAAGAATCAGAAGAGTTCAGTCTTGACTTCACATTTATTATCTGTGTCATCTTTGAATTCTAGTTTGTATATCTGTAAAATGGAGTGATAAAACCTAGCAGGTTATTGTGAAAATTAGGTGAAATAAAGTATATGCAGTTATCTTGTATAGAGATACCACAATGAGATATCATCTCACACCTGTTAGAATAACTATAATCAACAGGACAAGTAATAACAAGTGTTGGAGAGGGTGTGGAGTTAAAAAAAACCCTCATACACTGCTGGTGGGACTGCAAATTGGTTCAGCCACTATGGAAAAACTAAGAATTTATCTACCATATGATCCAGCAACTCTCTACTGGGTATTTACCTCAAAGACTTGAAAACTCATATCCGAAAAGATATTTGCACACCGATATTCATAGCCACATTATTCAAGGTGGTCAGGACATGGCAGCAACTGAAGTGTCCTATGATAGATGATTGGATAAAGAAGCTATGGTACATATATACAATGGAATATTAGCCATAAGAAGAGATGAAATACTGCCATTTGCGACAACATGGATGGACCTTGAGATAATTATGCCAAGTGAAATAAGCCAGACAGAAAAAGTTGAAAATCACATGATATCATTTTTATGTGGAATATAAACCTAAAAGCAACAAACAGGCAAACAAACAGAGACTCATGAACATGAACAATAAACTAGTGGTTACCAGAGGGTAGGGTGGGAGGGGGAAGGAGGGAAGTAGATGGGATAAAAGGGGTCAAATATGTAGTGACAGAAAGAAATCTAACTATGGGCGGTGAACACACAAAGCAATATATATATGCCTTACTGTTGATTTGTACACCTGAAACTTACTGGATTTCATTAACCAATGTCACATAATAAAAATAAATAATTTTTTTAAAAATGGAAAAAAAAATAGAAAAAACTGTGTAGAGCAGGAATGAGATGACCTTATTGAATGTCAACTATAATTCAATTTAATTTCTTTCTCTAATTAAAAGGATAAGAACCACACAATTCCACTCATATGTGGGATATAAAACAGAAAGCAACAAATGAACAAATAAAACAAACTCATAGACACAGACAAGATATGATGGTTACCAAAGGGAAAGGGGTTTGG
>NW_011888806.1:10950926-11012122 GCF_000151845.1 Pteropus vampyrus
TTTCTGGATTTGCATTTTCTCCTGATTCCTTGGCATCTGACATTTGTTATCCTATGACCTTGCTTCTGCCCTTCTCTCATCCATCCTCCTCCAGCAGCTCTATCTGCTGTGCAGTTCTCAGAAATCTGGATTCAAACCATTTCTTGTGGCCTCTGCCTGTCTCTAGGTACTAAAGACCAAGGCTCCCCCACCGAACCTGCCAATTTGAACCCAACCTCAAAGATACAGAAAAGTTATTCCATGATGAAAGTGTGAATTGTTACCAAAAAAATGAAATTTCTAATCAGCAAGTCACAAATGTGAGAAGGCTGAGGCCTTCTGTATACCCCATAGATACCTTTATATAAAATCATCAACATTGCACTTGGCCATTTCAAAATAACAATTAAACCATAAACAAAAAACAAAATGGAACTTTGAAGGTGGTACTCATGTAGCTAAATCCTAGGCTTATGAAATTAACTGGAATAAGATAACAGCAGGCTCTTTTTCTTGCTGGAAGTTCCTTCATATGAGAAATTTTAAAGCTAGATATTCCCAACACAATGAAACAATCAAAGACAACCCCTCAAGAAGGATGGAGAATCCTCTTCTCTAGATATCTATAAACAGGAGTGTGATGCGCTTTAACAATTCCTGTGATTAATGCCCTTCCTTGAGAAAGACTCGCTTGAAAATCTCTTTCTCTATTGCTAATTTAATTTCTGTTGCCAGTGAGTACTGCCACCACTAACCCAATTTTTTCCCCTTCTTAGTTGCTATCCCCAACAAAATCATCCTTTCCTTCTATCTTTCAGCTTTCCCAAGTTGGGTCTCTAGTCCCCAGACCCAGGACCACTTCTCCCCTTCTCATTCCTCTACTTCAACTATCACTCACACTGTTGCTGGGGCATGTGTTCCCATGTTTGGGAATTAAGTAATGAGGGCAGATCACAGAAGCCCCAAGGACCATATTTTTTTCTGTTTACCTTTCACCGGAAAGTAAAGCCTGGACTAGCTGATCACTATAGATAGATTCAGTTACTGGTCCGTGGTAGCTGGAATTTCTTTTCTCATAACAGAATCTTGATAGTAGTAACCCATTCCAGAAGCCTCAACTCATTGGGGCAAGAATGCTGTCGTCTAAATGAACCACAAGAGATACCAGACAAGAAAAAGCTAAAGGAGTTCATCACCATCAACCAGTATTACAAGAAATTTTAAAGGGACTTCTTTAAGAAGAAGAAGAAGAAAGATCAAATATATGAATAATAAAGAGGTAATAATTACATACCTATCAACAATTACCTTAAATGTAAATGGAATAAATGCTCCAATCAAAAGACACAGAGTAGTAACTGAATGGATAAGAAAACAAGACCCAAATATACACTGCCTACAAGAGACCCACTTTAAATAGAAAGACACTCATAGACTGAAAGTAAAGAGATGGAAAAATACATTTCACGAAAATGGAAACAAACAAAAAAAGAGTAGCAATACTTACAGCAGACAAAATAGGCTTTAAAACAAAGGCTATAACAAAAGACAAGGAAGGACCCAGCAATTCCACTTCTGGGCGTTTATCCAGAGAAACCCGAAACACTAATTTGAAAAGATATATGCATCCTTATGTTCGCTGAAGCATTATTTTCAATATTTAAGATATGGAAGTAACCTCAGCATCCATCAACAGATAAATGGATAAAGTAGTACATATATACAGTGGAATATTAGCCATAAAAAAAAAAAAGAGTGAAATTTTGCCATTTGTGATAACTTGGATGAACCTAGAGGATATTATGTTATGTGAAATAAGTCAGACAGGGAAAGACAAACACCATATGATTTCACTGATATGTGGAACCTAAAAAACAAAATAAATGAACAAACAAAACAGAACCAAATGGAGAACATTTTGATGGCTACTAGATGGGAGAGGGGTGGGGAAGATGGGTAAAAAAGGTCAAGGAGTTAAGATGTACAAATTGCCAATTTTGTGAAGTACAGCATAGGGAATATAGTCAATGATATTATAATAACTATGTATGGTGTCAGATGGGTACTAGACTTATGAGGGTGATCATTTCATAAGTTATATAAATGTCTAATCACTAATCACTGTATACCTGAAATTAATATAATATTGAATGTCTACTATAATTCAAAATAAAAATTTTTTAAAAATTAAATAAATAAATATAGATATATATACAGGAATGGAGAATCACCCTAAAATGAGGCTTGTGACACTGGACAGTATGAACACAAAGGGCATCAGTAGAACATCTGTAGTCTAGTTCTGCCACTGATTAGCTGTACAACATAATGAAAATCACTTACTTTTTGTTCGCCTCAGTTTTATGAACTATAAAAAAATTATAAATAAATTAACAAACAAACAAACAAACAAATGAATGAATGGATCACAAGAGAACTCCAAGGTCAGTTTACGGAGATCACGTTGAGACCAGGGTCTATACTGTATGTCAAATCCATGGACTACACAGACTACGTGTTAATCTAACATTAATAACTGAAGGAGAAAAGCACTGAGAAGAAGGCCACATAGTAAAAATAGCAGACTATTTGGATGCAGGTAGACCTGATTTTGATTCTCAACTCCATTTCACTTACTAACTATATTACCTTGGGTAAGCTTCTTTATTGCTCTGAGCCTAAGCATTCTCATACAATGAGAATGACGTCTGAATTAGGTATAATATAGTTTACTTTTAGGATTACTAATTACTTCTAACTTCTGGAATTATATATAATATACAAAAAACATCTCGTAGAGTGCTTGGAACTTATACATACTTAATTCATTAGAGTGTTTATCGTTATCAAAGTCTGTGAGACTCAAAGAGAAAATTTTCAAAACAAAATCAGAGCTATTTTCCCCCCTTGGGGAAGTTTTTAAATGACTTTGTTTTTCTGAAGACTCGATTTAACAAGCAGAAACAGCCTTAATTACAGCTCCATAAGCCTCAATTTATTGATAGATTTCATTTGTTTAAAAAAAAAAAAAAAAGCTTTTTCTTGTTTCTCAGAGATATCTCTAAAGTCACTCCTCTATATATTTTTGATATACATGTTGAAAATAACTCACATGTTTGGTCTTATATCCACTTTCAAAATAGTTCAGATATGATTTTCTAAGGTTTTCAAGAAATGTAACATTTGGGGCAAGGCCATTTTATCCATCAGGGAGTATAAAAACAGTACCTAGAATGTTTCAAGGAACTACACACACATGCACAAAAAATGATCTGAAAAAATTATCGGCTCTAAAATACTAGCCTGAAGCTACAAAATAGAAATTTTTAAATATTTAAATACAAGTCTAAAAAGCGTTTAAAAAATACAAAATGAAGGTAAATCAAACTATTTCCATAATAGATTTGAGTTACTTTATTTCAAAGGTATAGAGATGATAATATGCATTAAAGTAAGGCTAAAAGGATATAAATCATGTCATGAGAAAACTTTGACTAAGGTGCAGTTGAGAATCAAGTTTAAGTTCTGAGCTTCTTGGATGACAAGCCAAAATGAGAAACCGGTGATTTCTTAGTCTCTTTTTACTTCTAACAAAAGAAATAACACCAGTTATTCAAAAGTAACACACTTTTCAAAGCAGTAAAAGCAAACATGAATTTATGGAGCTCTTTATATAAGGAATACTGAAATACATAACAAAAAGTGCCAAGATATTTTCCATGCAGCCTATCTCTTTTGTATTGACTTTCAGTAAAAATAGAGTATTATATTAAAGCATAATGTAATCAAGATAATGTAACAAAAGGTGTTGTAATGTTATTAGGGTAGGTTAATTTGTAATCATGTAATTTGATAAAAATAGAGAGCATGGAAGATTTAGAAAACTGACTATTACTCTTAAATATCAATACTTGCTCTTCCAGTCTTCTCAGAGATACCACATTAGAGCAACTTAAGCTTAATATCCCTGGCCAGTGCCAGAAACACAAGTATGCATTCTTGATTGAAAAATTATCCCCGTGCTAAACAGTAGGTATGCAAGTGACAACAGTACACTGCTTTGAAAATGAAATGAGCTCGCTTGAATTTTTAGCTCAAATGGAGTGCAACCTCACCTTTTCTACATGTTAGGCAGCAGAAATAACCATAGAAATCGAGTGTTTTTTTGTTTTGTTTTTGTTTTTGTTTTTTTCAGAAAGAAACTCTGGCTTTGCCTGAGTGCACAAAAGAGACAAAAAGAAAATTAATATAAGAAAGAATCAGTAACATGAAAGAAAGTGCCCCTCTTGAATTTCCTCCCTTCCATTCACTTCCACATTCTCCTTTAATTAAATACAATTTTCCTCAAGCACTAGCACTCAAGATAATTATTAAATAGCCAAAATTACTATTTTTATTTCATTTGATTAATTAAAATTATTGCCCATTCCACGGGCAATAGAATCTCCAAATTTAACTCCATTATTAGTCCTCATAGCCAAATCCAAGACCTCCCACTAGGATTTGCTAGAGTACAGATTTTATAGTATCATATAAAAACAAAAAAACAGGTTTGGAAAATTTATATCTACTATAACTATTCTATTATCTTTAATCTTAAGTATATTTTGTGAATTCTAAAAGAAAAAGATAATTCCATAGTAGTTTTTTGTTACATTTTGCTTTTACTTTATAATTGCAAAAGCACAATATTTCATTTATTGTAAGAATTAAATAGACATGTGTGGACTGGTCTGGAAATTGAATTAGGTTTTGTAGCATTATTACTTTTGGAAAATGAACTGTGAGTCCAAATAGACATTTTTCAAATGGACTCTTGAGAAATAACTATCTGCATAAATTGGAGTCTACTAGTATTTTATTTATTCATGACTTTGCTTGCTCGTTTATTAAAGAAACATTAACAGGTGTCTCCTATGTATCTCATACACTAAGCTGGGTACTAGGATACAGGTGGGTCTCCAACTACTAATGTGCCCATTAAAGAACTCACTGTAGTTGGTTAAGGGAGAGACACATAAAACTATTATTCAAAATATGTTCAAAACACCATGAAAGAAGACGTGATGAAATGATTAATTCTTCCTGCATGAAACCAGATAAGTTCTATGAAAAGAAGTCACACTTGAAATGGACCACCAAGAGTCAAGAGAGACTTCCAAGAACAGAGAATTCTGAGAGAATGAAAATCCATGAACAAGAAATCAAAAGTGTGAACAGTAGGAGCCCTTCGGTAGGAAGAGGAAGCTAAAAAGGAAGGGCTTGGAAGAGCTTTTAGTCACTATAGTAAAAAGTTTAGAGTTAATGTTATAGGTCATTGGGATCCACCAAAGGTTTTAGAACAAGTAACTTACACAATTAGATCTGTACTTTATAAAGATTAATTGTAGCAATAGCACAGTAAAATGAAGATGCTACTTAAAAGCACACATGTACACAATAACCTCCAAAAATCAAACATTTTTTGACTCATCATAATAATTGTTCTACTTCCAGATGTTCTTTACCTTAGCTGCTGAAATCATCATTATCTTGTAAAGTTTGAGTTCATGTAACAAAGACAGATAGATGGGTTATCATTTCGAGACTCAATATGAGGCTCCAACTCTTCACATAAAGAGCGTTAACTTCATAGCTAAGTTGACTATTCATAATTTTGTTTTTTAAATACCTTTCTCCATTTAGGAGAACTCTTAATCTGTTAGCCATGGATTGAAGAGTAAACAGGCACTTTTTAAAATTTTAAATCTCTTCTGCTTTTTTCCTCAGTAAATTTTATTAGTGTAGAATGGATACTTCAGGTTCCTGTTATCATCGACCTTCTTCACACCCGTGTGTAACCAACTGGGTGGTTGTCCCTTCTACTGGGCTCCAAACTGAAGCTCTATCCGCCTCCTCCATATTGTTTTTCCAAAGCACACCAACAGCCAGAAAATACCACAGAATAACTACAGGTAACTGAGATGGTCCCACAGCACTGGAAATCTAAGAACAGGAACCAAATGCATGGCCTGGACTTCACAGCAGCTCCTCCTGCTTTCAGCCCTGCGAAAGCAACCTGGGCACTAATAGAGCAAGAAAGAAAACATACTTCCTTGGCCAATAGGTCACAGTAAAATTACTCAGGGCGCTGTTGGTAAACATCAAATAGGCTTTGGCCAAGACAGCAACATAATCAGACTCAAACCACTTATTACCACCTGCTGCACATTCCTTACTCTTCTTGCCCCACCCCTTACTTTCCTTACTCACCCCCCCCCCCCCCGCCCCGCCTTCACCCTGGAGAATCCAAAATCCCACAGTAAATAAAATCATGCCCGGATGAAAACTCTCAGAACTTGGGCCATTACTATCCCAAACAAAACCTGAAAGGCTTTCACTGGGGATTTCAGCCAAGAACACTTTTCACTTTTATGCTTAAAACCATGTTCTTGTCTGGAAAGATGCATTGCTATTTGCTCTGCAGTGATTTTTTTTTTTTTTCTTGAGAACTTACTTCTTCTCCCACTTACTGTCAAGTTTGTATTTTCAAAATGATTCTAATTCACGGTGTATACTACAGCCCAAAAGAACATTACTGAGAAACCATCCCCCTCTCAAATCCAAACCCCTGAGATTATGTAATAAAACTAAATAATATAGTTGAAAGCCAAAGACAGACTGAATTTCAACCGCCTTTCACATGTAGAAAGGATTACAGATTTTCATTCTTTTTATCATGCTGGTTGTGTATTTCTTAATCATGCCTCAAACTAAATTACAGATCTGAAAAACTCAGTTTATCCCTTCTTCCCACTTAAAGGTCTTCCACCAAGAACATACCATAACTCTTCTCAATGTTATTTACTTTAAAATTTTGTTAATATCTTGATTCTCCAAGATGTTTAAGGTAAATTCTCTGACAACTTAGCAATGGCTATAAAGAAAACAGATGTCAGGACTTGCTACCTGAAGAGAAGGCAAAAAGGGGAATTATATATGAATGGGCTCTCTTAGAACTTGAAATATCCCCAGAGAAGGGGAAGTACTAAGAAATTTAAAAGGGAGAGAGAGATGTTAACAAGTTTTATATGGCTTTATACTTGTTTTCTGGCTTTTTCTAATATATTAATGTTCTGTGTTTTATGTTTTATGATGCCCAGTTTAATACCAACATCCATTCTTGCCCTTAAGGACTGGTTTTCCATGCTAATGAGAATCAGGGGACAGATTGTTTGAATTTAATCCGTCTGTCCATCTTCTCAGTAATTGAGTAAAGCTCTTAACTCTACTGTAAATATCCCTGGATTTCAATTAATTTGTCTTACTTGGTGGACACAGCAACACATATTGTTTTACTTATGGAAAAGCAAACCCTTTACAACTTTTATATTTCAAATACTCAGCATGATTTATTTTCTCTTTTAAGAAAGAGATGAAATAATGATATCTTGCTAGGTGGTTCCCCCCCCCCCCCCCCCCCCCACAAAGTGACAAAATAAACTATGATGAAAATAAATTACTTGAAGATGATCTTTTAATTCAGATTAATTAAAATAGACTAAAAGGAGTCTGGTCTCTCCATTACTAGTTGGTATTAAAAACCTAAAGAACCCAGAGAAATATTACCTCTCTTCCTATTTGAGACTTAGAAAAGAAATACAATCTAAAGGTTTTTTTGTTTGTTTGTTTTTAATGAGAACATATTACAAATTTGTCCTCAAGAGAGGATGGATACTTCCTCAAAAAGTTACTTTTTTCAAAATCTAGACAAAATCTTTCGGGCGGTTAAAATTCACCAGATTCCCTAATGCTTTGTGTTTGCAATAAAAGTGTTTGTTATTAAAACCTACCTCTGTATGTCTGTTATCTAGGAAACTCTCATAAGACACTAACAGAAACAAGCAGGGAGGAACGGAGGCTAGATAGTAAGAGAAAGAACTGAATTACAGTTTTTATTAATTCTATTTAAACACATACTACCGACTCGCGCCGTTTTTATCCTTTTGAAAATAAAAAAGCATTGTTTCCCATCCTACAAGCTCGCGAGCGCGTGCACGCGCGAGTACACACACACACACACACACACACACACACACACACTGCACTAGCACAGGATTCCTGCGATCCCCCTTCGCCCCAGCAGCCCCCTCCCCAGTCGAAGGCAGCTGTGCTCGGAACCCCGCTCGCCCCCAAGGCCCCTTCCCAGCCTCCCGCGGCGGCGCGGACCCACTCTCCCGTGGCGGCGTCACCTACCCTGCTCCGAGCGCTGGACAGACGCGGGACGGCGGTGCTCGGAAGGAAAAGGCTCCCAGGAGAAGCAGAAAGAAAAAGAGAGAAAAAGGGGATGGGAGGGTTCCTTTACTTTCCACAACAAGGGGAAGTGTTGCGCTCCATGCACTTGGTTGCTCCGCAGCTGTGGTTTCGGAGGAAATACACGGCAGCCGCAAGAGCTGCGACTGGGGTGGAAAGTTGTGGGTGTTTCCCCACCGCCGCCTGCGCCTGGATCCTCTCCTGTCCCCGCTGCAGCCTTGACAGTTCCCCCGGCCTCCGAGAACCTGCGCGGCCCCGCCGGTTTCCACTCGGAGCTGGGCTGAGTTGCCACATGCACTTGAGAAATCCTAGCAGTTGCGCAAAGAAGAGTCCCAGAAGTTAGAAAGAGTGATTGTGTGTGAATGAGTAAATATACAGTACAAGAGGCTGGAACAACTGAGCGGGGCCAACCCTCAGACGCAGTTCGGGGTTTCAGATTTCATTTGGCAACTGGCAGCTTCAGAAGACTCGAGCCGCACTACCGGGGAGGCCGGGAGGAGCCCTACCCTCGCCCAGCGCCTCCCAGCTCGGTTATCTCGGAGCCTGAGTGACACCGCCCGGCATCCGGCCACGGACGACCAAACAGCCCACACTGGCTCGGTCCCTCCGCAGCTGCCATCACTCATTTCACGTGTATCATAGATACGTGTTGGTTACAGATCTGGGGCTGATGGTTCGAGAAGGATGGAGAATACAGGTCTCCTGACCTCTAGAAGCTCTACAGTACTTTGGCCAAACCCCACACACCGGTTTTACTTGCTTCCCTCTGCTCTGCGTAAAATCTTATTTCTCAATCAGAATTACCTGGGTCATTACACCTAGATTCCTAGAAATGCTTATTTGGATGGATGCCCTCTAGTTAGATCCTTAGAGAAATTCAAAGCATAATTACTTTCTTCTTATCATGGTTTAAGAGCTCTCAGAATTACACTGTATGAAAGAAAGAGGACAGAATAAGTAATCGTTTTTGCTGAAGCAACCCCCTCTCCTCATACCACTACCAAAAAACAAACAAATAAATATATAATTTCAAATCTAGATCTTACAGTGTTGGTTACCTGGAAATCCAATTCGAATTGTTTCAAAAAGCTTTATAAAGATCTCCACTTTAGATTATTTAGAAATCGTCACCAGACTTCTTTAAGACACAAAATAAGAGTGGCCTCATTCGAGATCTCCAGTGATATGGAAGAAAAGCATACATTTAAATTTAGAAACACCAAAAATAAAAGTCTGTGTGGACACCGATACGTTTTTCTCTTTTATCCTCTCTCTCTGGTTTCTTAGAGTCTTTCTTCCTGGTATGCTGCTCTGGCCTTTTTAAAAATGCATATGGAATTCCTAGCCAGAAGCAATGTAGCTTATTTTCTAATTGGTAGGAATAAATGACCTTCAGCAGCTAACATGGCTTTACCTGTTCTAACTGTACCTTGGCAGGTACACGACAATGGGCAATCTTAGATGAAAGCTGGAGGACAATGAAATTAACCAAAATGAAATCTGCCTGCTTGGTGGATTCAAAAGCCTCAGGAAGACAAGTGCCAATACCTATGATTCAAGACAGTGACATTTAAAAAAGACAAGGAACCTATCATGTCAGTATCCTATTTCAAGACCTAACAATTATTACTACAAACAATTTAGACTGAAGACAATACAAAATTGAACTCAGGGTGGTTACTCCGTAGTCCCTAATCCAAAAGATTAAGACTTGCCTCTGTGACACACTCATATCCAAGACCTTTACCCTTCCCTTTGAATTTCTCCTGACTCTGTCTCCACACTTTCCACTTGACATCACTTCTTTGACCTTTGTGATATGTGATTATCTTAAAATAGACAGGACAACTAAAGGATAAAAAAGATTGTCACTTGGAGATTAAGCAGGGGTGAGGTATAGCTACCAATATAAATCTCCTTTTCTCCTCCTACATCTCCACAAAGAAGGGCCACTGTATTCCTTTCCTAGAAGCCCCTTAGGGATTTTGCAAAGACCTTTATTCCAGGAGAGAATAACCTGAACTATAAGTGCTTGGCTGTTCACAGAACTAGACTATGTTATGTCTTTTTTATTTGTGGATTAATTGGTATTGGGAGACATCCCTCGTATAGACTCTAGCAACTTTAAAGGAGAAATAAACTCTTAAACAAGAAACTTGAAAGATTCTAACCAGGGAAGGATGTTGATGTGACTAATATAAACTCCAGGAAAGGTCTCATTCGATTCCCAGGGTCTCCAGTAAGAACTTGCCCAGGGCATCACCTAAAGCTGAATTTTACCAGTGGACTCAATTTTGAGTTAAGAGCATGCTTCAGATGAACTCTACAAAACCCACAAATGATTCCAGGATGAGGGCTTATTTCCAGGATAACAAAGTCACAGACACCCTCAGAAGAAGAGTGTATGAAAGTTCTGTATAAAAGGCAGGCAAACGTTTGAGTAGCCCTCAGATTTACAAGGGGGATGTGTAATATCTCCAAGACCAGAGGGATTTCAGGAACCTAGAAATGAAATGGGGTGGCGAGGAGGAAGAGGAGGAAGGGGAGGAAAAAGAGAAGGAGGAGGGGAGAAAGATGATAATAGCTTCACTAGACTCGGATGAATCATGTATCAGTATTGCCAGAGTCAAGGACAAGAAAAGCATCCACAGACAAAGCCCCTTGGATGCTGTTCTCAGGCTACTTTGATTGGAATTTAGAGGAAACTCAACAAAAGCTTATATAATCACTTTGTCTAATATTTCAAGTGTTTGGGTTAAATGGTACTATTATATAAGTATGGATTAAAAATGTATTTTAATGTACTTCATTATTTTAAAAATTGTAGTTTTCCACCCGATTTCTTGCCAGATTCTTTGAGGACCTTAGCATAGAGTAATGTATTGTCACGTTACCCACTTGTTCATTAATGTCAGATACTGGGGCTCTTTAATTATGTTTTCTTTTGAGAAAACATAAATTCCTGAGAGGGCAGAAAACACAGTAACAAAACTGAATAGTCAAGAATTGCCAGAATCCTAACATTTCCTTCAGGCTCTCATCAACAATGCAGAATTTGTGTGGGTACTGAAATATGCCAAGATCTGATTTCAGGATTGAGATAGAAGGCTATGCTTTAAAGTACGTCTGTTGCAATACGTCTGTTTTTGTATTTTATTTTTATTTCTTGGTGGAAGTTCCTTTTTAAGAAAGTGTGGTTTTGTCTTAGCAAAATAAAGTGGAAAAGGATTGAGGGAGTTTTGTGCCCACTCCACCCCAAACACTGGATCACATGATTCAGGGAAAAGAGATACACCACTACTATTTAAAATGGTGGAACTAAATAATCCAACTAAACCCCTGTGAGAAAGATAATGGAGAGAAAGAGCAAACGAGAGAAGGGCAACCATAGCTGTGGATTCCTTCCTGCCTCTGTAATTTCATCATAGGCCCCCTATTAGTTAAGAGTTTTAAAAATGAAGCATGTTATTTGGCTGTTTAGATCCTGAGTGGAGCATAGTATCAACCATCACTGAACTGACATATTTTTGGTGGCAGTCCAAGTCATACGCCATTGTCCCTTAGACCCCAAGAGAAGATGGGACCAAAAAAATTATGATTAAATTTATTTTCAAATGTATATGTTGTTTTTTGTCTAAATACATGTTCGATACATGAAACTGGGAAGCTACAAAGAAACATAAGAAAATTGCCATGATCTCACCATTCAGAGATATGGTTAATTAGACAGATTTAAATTAGACATAATTTGAACATGTCTAATTGTTTCTTCACCTCTATGTATGTGCCTATCTTATATAAAGGTTTGGATCATATTACTACCAAAGCAAGGGCTTTTTTGCCTGGGCCCCAAATTCAAACCGTGGTTTCCAATGAAAATGGGTTTTTTTTTTTATGCTGTTTAGTCCTAGACTCATGAGTTTACTGGATTCTTGTTAAATAGCTAAACTCTCCCTTCCAAGATATACAGATTCTTCTCAGTCAGCTCCCAGAAAAATCTGCTTTATACTTCTTGTGGCCATTTATAAATCTCTCCCTATCCTAGCTTCTTTGTGCTGCTGACTCACCATTTCTCTATGACAACATTTATTTTCCTGTCATTCACATCTCAGGTCACCACATCCTCTCTCCTTTCTCTGCTCACCCAGGAGTACAGGCATGCACACACATACACATACACACACACACACACACCATGCACACTTACATCACACATACACGCCAATGAAGTGAAACATTCCTCGAGACATGCAACTTTCCATTTGCAGACTCAGCTCTTAATACAAAACTGGCATGAAATTTAAAATATTTAAAAATCTAATTCTATTTGAGTACCTGAATAACATCAAGATGGGCTTACTCTTAATATGCATGCTGTTTTGTAGATTCCAAGTTTATTATCATGTTGGAATCATCCTATTAAGTTTGCATTTTTTGGAAAGTTATACATTGCCGTGGAAATAAAACCATTCTGCTCCCAAGAGTTATTTACTTATAGACTACCTAAATTATGTGTGACTTTAAAAACAGTTTCCTATGTCTTATACTCAAGCAGACAGAAAGTAAATTACCAACAGATTCTTTACATGTGTCTAATTGCACTGTTGTATACATTCCAAGCCTTATCATTTGTCTAGGAAATCCTCATTTCTTCCTATTTTCATCATTCCAAGCTTTTTCTCATTTCATCTCATTTTTCTCATTTCACCTTATTTTCATCATATTTCAAGCTCTTCTTTTTTTTTTTTGCCTCATTTTCCATTTTTCTTTCTGTCTGCATTGCCTGCTTTATTTAGTTTCAGATCATTTGAAACTTAAAGAGAAGAACATTTACCTCATTATGAGTTCTTGTCTCAGTGGTAGAAAATACACAGTCAAGATACAAAGTCGAGCTATTAAGCCTGCTAATGAACTTAGATACTAGGCACAATTGATCCCGTGCTTGAGCAAATGTTATTTTCCTGGTTTGGGCTGTTACTTCAGTTAATAAGAGACTTATGGCTGAGGTCATTACTTTAAGTCACTTAAAACCAATTAGGTTATCAAGAATAATAAAATGTTTTATTATTACAGAGTGTAGACATAACCATCAACTTAGTAAACTAAAGCGTAAATGAATTAAAATAATGCGTTCAAACACATTAATAATGATAATGATAATAATAAATAGGAATAGTCCTTATAGTTTTTAAGGTAACTTCCTATATGTGATGTCGTTTCATGTAGCGACCCTATGAAAAATCTATTATTGCTGACATTTTACAAAAGAGAGAACAGAGAGAAACTGTATACACCTTGCTAATAAGTATCACATAAGCTAATAACATGAAGATAAGACTTGAATTCATGCCATCTGAATACAGATTCTGGATTCTTTTTACTAATGTGTCAGCAGCAGCAGCTCCCTATGCAAAGAACAGCAAAATTTCCCTTTCGCATATCACTTATACTGGGCAAGGGCTTGACAATAATTATCATTACATTCTTTTGTGAGGAGAAAGATTGTCATTCTACAAACCAATTTAAAATCCCATTTTAGGTGTTAATTTTTATATCCTATTCTACCAAACCTTTTATTCAAGTTTCCAACAAATAGCAAAATTAACTGTTTTCCCTCTTTCTCTCTGTGTTCACCATCTGTTGGAAGTGCTAATGAATAGCGAACTGGCCAAAAAGCAGGCGGAAATATCAGAAAGAACAGCAAGTGGTTTAAATAATTTACAAAATTGAAAATTAGTTCCGGAGAAATAAGTATTGGTTTTAAGACTCTGAAGTAAAACTAAAGAAAAATTGAAATGTTAACATGTTTGCTTTTTTAAGACACAAAAAAGATAAGCAGAGGCTGATCATGTAAGGAATAGAGTTGAGGATAACTAGTTCCTCGACAGTTGAAAAATTACCAATGTTCTTGGGAAATCAATGAAAATAATGTGATTTTTAAAATTTTTTCAAAATAAACTAGAAGAATATGCCAAGAAGACAATAACCAAAGACAGTTCAAGATGTGGGCTGCTGAGGAAACAGACAAACAATAAATAGAACTACAAAATTATCAATCTATTCATTTCTTGTCTCAAATATCTCAACTTTCTCAAAGTTTGAAAATGATAGGAAGCAAGCTTTGTGATGTCTTACTTTGCAAGAGTGGAGCTGTTAGGCTGTGAGTAAGATGGGACTAAAATGGAATGGAGACTGAGGAGGACAAATGGTGGAGTTTCTAAATGCCGAGCAGTCTGTTCTAGGTGACTTCAGTGGATGACTCTCTACCCCGGATACTTTATTCAAGTATCAAGAGACCAGTAAAAGAAGCTTCTAAGTGCCTTCAGTGGGAACAGTCCCATAAGATGGAAATTGAAGCCCCAAGACTTCAGCTCAAGACACTGATGCATTTTTGAAGAAAGAAGGATGCTTTTGGATGGGACATCAGATGAACAATTTAAATGTCCTCTAAATCAAATTTTGAGAAATTGATTCCAAGTTCCACGAGAAAGGAAATTTCAAAAACAGACAAAAGATAGAGACTGAGACCACCCTTTGGGGATCCCAATGAAATAATTTTAAAATCAGATTGGAGAAAACCTCTCCTAGCTGGACTGGGATTAAGGTGCTCAACATCTACAGAAGCAATCAGCAGAAAGAGCAAGATCAAATCCAGCTAGGTCCAACCTTGGAGCAGATTAAAGCTACCAGGTAAAATAGTGGACGGTAGAAATAAGATCTGCAGCAGGAAAATATCAGTGAGTCCCAAGAATAGGTCTTCAGCATCTTGTACCCTGTGAGGGGCAGATGGGAAGCCCAGCAGGACGGAAATTTCCATTGATCCTGCTGGGCAGAGACTCAGAGCCTAAAGTGTAAAGCTTAGACTTTAATCAGTACATAAATGATCATAAGGTAAATTTTACCCATACCCCTGCCTAAGTCCCTTTAAACTGCTGCTGGTACTCAAATACTACCACAAGGAATTAGAAGTGCAGAGGGAAAATAGTTAAGTTCCATAATGGTAATTTTGTGAAGAAAAATAATATTGAGAGAAATGAGCAAATTCAAGAAAGTAGCTGGTTGCCATGTACACGATGGTTCCTTTATACAGGCAAAAAGTGTATAACAGATCCCAAACACAAGGCTTGTGCAGAATGCAGTCAGTTTGCACATTACTTGTGTCTTTAAGAAAATTACATTCAATCACTGAGAATGAGTGAACTAAAAGATTCAGAGTGTTGACCACAAAAATAAATGTACCTGTTAAGAAGTACTCCTGGTAGATAAATTGGGTTCAAATTTATAAATACAGACTAGTAGCCATTGCCAAACAGGCACCTCTCATGCCTGCTGCCCTTTAGGAGAAAGTTGCACTGAGCTACCTGCCTCCTACACTGTGTTTCTGCCATGTTCTTATAAAGGAGATCCTAGGCTTATAAACCAACCAATGAGTTGAAGATCTGCCCTGGCCAATCAGAGTTGCACAGCTATATTCTCATTCGCCTCAATTAGAGCAATTTTATTTTGACCAATCAGGATGGTGCTATTGGACCTCCAAATAATGAGGCCTTGGAGTCCGCTCCTGCATAGAAATGGACGAATCAGAGACTGGAGATGGGCACTCTTCTCTGTATAAACCAGCTTCACCTCTGCCCTAATAGAGCACATGTTCAGTTTCCATCAAAGACTCTGTTTCCCCAGCTGGAGCTGTAACACCAGAGCTGTACCACCTGAGTCACTTTGCCTGAGCCACTTCACCTGAGCCACCTCTTCCTGGCCACTTCAACTGAGCTGTCTCACAGCTGAGCTATTACACAGCCTAAACAGGTAAAAACTGAGCTGTTTTTCACTGCACCTAAACTGGGGACTCCTGTTAGCATTGAATTGGTGGCAACGACCTTCAGTGACAAGAGTACATTTTCCCTTTTACTTCTAAGGTTATACAGAGATGATACTACAACAGACATTTATTGTTGGCTCACATCCAGCCTCCAAAAGGTACAACTAGTATCATCTTCACAGGAAAACAAAAGACTGACTCTTCATATTGTAATGTAGTATCATTATTTTAGACAGACACTAGCCTAGCCTTTAACCGGTATGTAAAGACATCTTGACATATTTTATATTTTTGTTCATTTGTTCTTTAAATTCTCAACACATTGCTTTATAGACCAGAAGACAATGGGCATATTTAATGTGAAGATTTTCCAGGTACTCAGTAGGCGGGTTTTTCTTAGCTTGCATTGCATGGAATCTCTGGTTTTAAATTGCATAATAATAGAAAAAATACTCATTGTTTTTAAATACATGACAAAAATATAATGATAGTATCAAATCTTCTGAAAATCAGTTTACAAACATTAAAATATGTTCTGGATTTAACACTACACTAGGAAAGCCTACAACAACAACAAAGTGCTTTTATTTTAATCTCTAGCTTTACTTGCTTATGAAAGTCTGAAACCATACATATTTGGGTTGAAATTTCTCATACTTATTAAAGTCAAAACTTCACAAAATTTAGGAAAATGTAAGCTTAACAGTGATTCAAAAGTTACTTTTTTCTCCTTATTTCTCTTTTCCTTTTTGGGGATCACTGTAAAAATGTTAATTTTATTAGGCCTTTTAAAAATTTATTGTTATAAAACAAATATTTAAGATTAAGCTACTTGCCATGTATAAAATGATTTATTAATTTCCCATGATGTGTCTTATTGGATTAAAAAATAGAATAAAATGGTTACTTAAGATAATAAACTGCACACAAAGATTGTATTAATTTAGAACTTTTGACATTAAGGATTTATGTTACTATTTCAATGAAAAGAAAAGATTATGGCAAAATTGGTCTTTAATAGTATTAATTAAAAATGCCAAAAATTTTAGAACTGAAATGCTTATCTAAATTTAGCCTTGTCTACACGTAGTTTCTTTTAATAGCTTATTGTAGAGGTTAGCTTGCAAAATGATTTCTCATAAAGTGCAGGAGGCCAAAAATTCAATACTCTTAATGTGAATATACTCTTAATTGACTCATGTTATATCCATGTTGACTTTGTAATTACTGGTTATGTTTCTAAAATATACAATTTTGTATAACATACATTTATGCACCACATAATGACATTTCAGTCAATGATGGACACCATATATGACAGTGGTCCCATAAGATTATAATGGAGCGGAAAAATTCCTATCACCTTGTTACGTAGTAGCTGTCCTAACATCATACCACAATGGATTACTCATATTTGTGGATACTGATGTAGAGAAACCTATTGAGCTGCCAGTCATGCTATATATATAAATAGCACACACAATTATGTACTATACACATATATATATACAGCACGTACGATTGTGTGCAGTGCATAATCCTTAATGATAATAAACTATGTTACTGTTTACGTATTTACTATACTATACGTTTTTATTGTAGAGGTACTCTTTTTACTTCTTAAAAAAAAGTTTGCTGTAAAACAGTTTGCCAGGTTACACTGGCAGCTGCCCCATACATCTCGTTTACTGCATCTCTTGATTGCATCATTTTCTCTTGTACTTGATTTAATTTCACGTTGTTTTGTTCATTATGGCCTCTAAGTGTACAATATCCACTGCTAATGTTGCCATTAAGAGGCCATGTTGAGTGATTGACCTGGAAACATAATTAAAAGTGATTAAGGACTATGAAGGTAGAAAATCAGTGATGGTTATTGCTTGCTAGTCAGGCACGTCCCATTACACCATAGCTGTTACCTTGAAGACTAAGAACAAAGTGATTAAATCTGCTATAGGATATGCTTCATTGAAGGCAATGAAACTAAAAAAAAATTCAAGAAAAACCTATATCAGACATAGAGATACTTCTAATGACCTGCGTTGAAGACCAGACACAGAAGCATATCCCTTTCAGCACCACAACAATCATGGCCAAAGCAAAAAATTTATGATGTTGAAACAACATTTTAAAACCAACTACAGTGTTGAACTTACTGCTAGCTCTGAGTAGTTTAAATGATTTAAGAATCATTATTCATTACATAATGGGAAAGTGAATGGTGAGTCTGCATGCAAGTGCTGATGTGAAAGCATCTGAAGAATTTTGGGAAACACTATATATGTTGATTGTGGAGGAAAATTACTTCCTAGGGCAAATATTCAATATGGATGGAAACTCCCTGGAAATGGATGTCTAAAAGTGCATTTATCCATAAGGCGGCCAAGTCGATGCCAGGTTTCAGGGTTTTTAAGAACAAGATAATAGCCTTACTTGCAGGCTACAAATTGAAACTCATTGTGATCTGGCACAGTGGAATCCCAGGGCTTTAAAGCATATCAATAAGTACACACCGCAGGAGTACTACAGGAGCAATAAGAAGTCATGGATAATCCAGCTCCCTTTCCAAGGTGCCCTCCTGAATTGCCACACCAGTGAAATAGAGAAGTACTGATGGTAATCTTCATCCCAATATCAAAATGGGGTTTCTCCCTCCAAACACGACCTTTTTGATCCAACCAATGAATTGAGCAGTTATGAACAGCTTTTAAGGCCTACGACCTGAGGGAAGGACCTTTACCTAGGCTATTGCTACAACTGAGGAAGATACGGAGATGACACTGATGCAATTCTAGAAGAATTACGCCATAATGTTGCATGAAGAATCTTGCTTTGTCTTAGGGTGATGTCACCAAGGAGTGTGTGAAGAGCACCTGAAAGAAGACACTCAAGATGTTGGTTCATGACTTCAAAGGATTTTCCAGGGATGCGGAGGTTATAAAAATCAACAAGACTGTGGTTGAGATGGCAAACAACTTTAACCTGGGTGTGGATGAGGATGACATTGAGGAGCTCCTAGAGGTGGTTCCTGAGGAACTGACTAATGAGGAGTTGTTGGAACTGGAACAGGAACTCACAACTGAAGAAGAGGCAAGAAAAATTAAAAAAAAAAAAAAAACTGCAAGAGAAGAAAAAGAAAAACCCTCAAGAAAATTCATAGTGAAGGGGTTAACAGAAGCTATTGCAGACCTCAAAGTCCTTAAAAAGTTTAAAAACATGAGCTTTAGCATCAAAAGGTTTTCATTAATAGAGAGGATATTCATAGTGCATTATCTGCTTACAAGTGAATCTATGATAAAAAAAAAAAAGACATGAAAATTACCATGGACATATTTCTGAAAAGAATGACACAATATTTAAGATTAAGCTACTTGCCATGTATAAAATGATTTATTAATTTCCCATGATGTGTCTTATTGGATTAAAAAATAGAATAAAATGGTTACTTAAGATAATAAACTGCACACAAAGATTGCATTAATTTAGAACTTTTGACATTAAGGATTTATGTTACTATTTCAATGAAAAGAAAAGATTATGGCAAAATTGGTCTTTAATAGTATTAATTAAAAATGCCAAAAATTTTAGAACTGAAATGCTTATCTAAATTTAGCCTTGTCTACACGTAGTTTCTTTTAATAGCTTATTGTAGAGGTTAGCTTGCAAAATGATTTCTCATAAAGTGCAGGAGGCCAAAAATTCAATACTCTTAATGTGAATATACTCTTAATTGACTCATGTTATATCCATGTTGACTTTGTAATTACTGGTTATGTTTCTAAAATATACAATTTTGTATAACATACATTTATGCACCACATAATGACATTTCAGTCAATGATGGACACCATATATGACAGTGGTCCCATAAGATTATAATGGAGCGGAAAAATTCCTATCACCTTGTTACGTAGTAGCTGTCCTAACATCATACCACAATGGATTACTCATATTTGTGGATACTGATGTAGAGAAACCTATTGAGCTGCCAGTCATGCTATATATATAAATAGCACACACAATTATGTACTATACACATATATATATACAGCACGTACGATTGTGTGCAGTGCATAATCCTTAATGATAATAAACTATGTTACTGTTTACGTATTTACTATACTATACGTTTTTATTGTAGAGGTACTCTTTTTACTTCTTAAAAAAAAGTTTGCTGTAAAACAGTTTGCCATGTTACACTGGCAGCTGCCCCATACATCTCGTTTACTGCATCTCTTGATTGCATCATTTTCTCTTGTACTTGATTTAATTTCACGTTGTTTTGTTCATTATGGCCTCTAAGTGTACAATATCCACTGCTAATGTTGCCATTAAGAGGCCATGTTGAGTGATTGACCTGGAAACATAATTAAAAGTGATTAAGGACTATGAAGGTAGAAAATCAGTGATGGTTATTGCTTGCTAGTCAGGCACGTCCCATTACACCATAGCTGTTACCTTGAAGACTAAGAACAAAGTGATTAAATCTGCTATAGGATATGCTTCATTGAAGGCAATGAAACTAAAAAAAAATTCAAGAAAAACCTATATCAGACATAGAGATACTTCTAATGACCTGCGTTGAAGACCAGACACAGAAGCATATCCCTTTCAGCACCACAACAATCATGGCCAAAGCAAAAAATTTATGATGTTGAAACAACATTTTAAAACCAACTACAGTGTTGAACTTACTGCTAGCTCTGAGTAGTTTAAATGATTTAAGAATCATTATTCATTACATAATGGGAAAGTGAATGGTGAGTCTGCATGCAAGTGCTGATGTGAAAGCATCTGAAGAATTTTGGGAAACACTATATATGTTGATTGTGGAGGAAAATTACTTCCTAGGGCAAATATTCAATATGGATGGAAACTCCCTGGAAATGGATGTCTAAAAGTGCATTTATCCATAAGGCGGCCAAGTCGATGCCAGGTTTCAGGGTTTTTAAGAACAAGATAATAGCCTTACTTGCAGGCTACAAATTGAAACTCATTGTGATCTGGCACAGTGGAATCCCAGGGCTTTAAAGCATATCAATAAGTACACACCGCAGGAGTACTACAGGAGCAATAAGAAGTCATGGATAATCCAGCTCCCTTTCCAAGGTGCCCTCCTGAATTGCCACACCAGTGAAATAGAGAAGTACTGATGGTAATCTTCATCCCAATATCAAAATGGGGTTTCTCCCTCCAAACACGACCTTTTTGATCCAACCAATGAATTGAGCAGTTATGAACAGCTTTTAAGGCCTACGACCTGAGGGAAGGACCTTTACCTAGGCTATTGCTACAACTGAGGAAGATACGGAGATGACACTGATGCAATTCTAGAAGAATTACGCCATAATGTTGCATGAAGAATCTTGCTTTGTCTTAGGGTGATGTCACCAAGGAGTGTGTGAAGAGCACCTGAAAGAAGACACTCAAGATGTTGGTTCATGACTTCAAAGGATTTTCCAGGGATGCGGAGGTTATAAAAATCAACAAGACTGTGGTTGAGATGGCAAACAACTTTAACCTGGGTGTGGATGAGGTTGACATTAAGGAGCTCCTAGAGAGGCTTCCTGAAGAAGTGATTAATGAGGAGTTGTTGGAACTGGAACTGGAACAGGAACTCA
Source organism: Pteropus vampyrus (assembly GCF_000151845.1). Classification (NCBI taxonomy): domain Eukaryota; kingdom Metazoa; phylum Chordata; class Mammalia; order Chiroptera; family Pteropodidae; genus Pteropus; species Pteropus vampyrus. The sequence goes on from NW_011888806.1 coordinate 10,972,638, forward strand.
CAACTGAAGAAGAGGCAAGAAAAATTAAAAAAAAAAAAAAAACTGCAAGAGAAGAAAAAGAAAAACCCTCAAGAAAATTCATAGTGAAGGGGTTAGCAGAAGCTATTGCAGACCTCAAAGTCCTTAAAAAGTTTAAAAACATGAGCTTTAGCATCAAAAGGTTTTCATTAATAGAGAGGATATTCATAGTGCATTATCTGCTTACAAGTGAATCTATGATAAAAAAAAAAAAGACATGAAAATTACCATGGACATATTTCTGAAAAGAATGACACCTCAAGAAAAGACTCAGGAAGATCCTTAGGAGGGTATTCCAGAAGATGGCATTGTTATCATAGGAGATGGCAACTCCTGAAGACTTTCCAGTAGGACAAAAGATAGAGGTGGAACACAGTGATATTGATGATCCTGACCCTGTGTAGGCCTAAGCCAGTGTGTGTGTTTGTGTCTTAGTTTTAAAAAAAAGAGTAGAAAAATGAAAACTATTTTTAAATAGAAAAAAGCTTATAGAAGAAGAATATAAAGAAGAAAAATATTTTTATGTGGCTCTAAAATGTTTGTGTTTTAAGTTAAATGTTATTTCGAAAGAGTTGAAAAGTTAAAATATAAAAAGTGTATAAAGTAAAAAAGTTACAGTAAGATAAGGGTAATTTATTATTGAAGAAAAAAATATATTATAAAAATGTAGTAGAGCCTAAGTATACAGGGTTTATAAAGTCTACACTAGTATACACAGATGTTCTAGGCACTCACATTCATTCAACAGTCACTCATTGACTCACCCAGAACAACTTCCAGTCCTTCAAGCTTCATTCTTGATAAGTGTTCTATATAAATACATCATTTTTAAAATCTCTTATACCATATTTTTACTGTAACTTTCCTATGTTTAGATACGTTTAGATACACAAATACTTACCATTGTGTTATAAATGCCTACAGTATTCAGTATTCAATAACACGTTGTATGGGTTTGTAGCCTAGGAGCAATAGGCTATATACTATATGGCTTAAGTGTGTAGTAAGCTATATGTACCATTTAGGTTTGTGCTAGGACACCTATGATGTTCTCTTGACAGTGCAATCTCCTAATGACATTTCTCAGAATGTATCCTCATTGTTAAGCATCACATGACTGTATATGGATAAACCCATTAATAGTAAAAAATTTGCATTTGCATTTTATCAAGGTAAGATTAGTAATCTTGTGATTCTATTTTTTATTTAATAGCTGCAGCGACATGCCCCCATCCATAAAAATAGCCCTTTTCAGGGTGAAGCAGATTGTACTCAAATGTAAACTAATAGTCCATAAACACATGGCTTTGTTAAAACCTAGGATACCATGACAAATTTATGTAATATCTCCTTATAAGGCTACTAATGACTTTAATAAGTCAACCTATGGATATTTATCAGAACTTTGTGTGTTTCTGAGTAGTCATGAAGCTTTAAAAAAAAATGTCAATTACTTAAAAGGCTGCAATAAGATTACTAAGTTATCTACATTGAATGATGTTTATTAACATTATTGGTCATTCCTGAGCCCAGTAAAGTCAAGATTCATTTACTATATAAAGAGCCTTTTAATTAATTATTCATTACATGAAGTTTCAATATTCACCGAATTAGGGCGAAGACTAAATATCCAGCTTTATTCTTCCTTTAACTTTATTTTGTTCCAATTACAAATATAAATATATAAATGAAAATTTGTGATAAATTATAAAAATAACGTTCTCAAGAAAAGAGCGAGTGGATGCCAAAAGTGTTGCTATCTACACCATAGTCACCCCTTTTTTTCCCAACTTCCTGCTCAGAGAAACATCCCAAAGAGAAGTTGCTGAAACAGGACCTATCTTTTTCCACTCTAGCTTTCCAATACCAATGGCTCTATCTTGGGAAGAGAGGGAAAGAGAAAGATAAGAATAAAGCGGCTTCATCTGAGAGCTAAAACAGCATAGGCTCAAACAAAAATCCATGAATATTGTTCTCTGTATGTAGAAATTGTGACTAATAAAATGAAAATTACCACTGAATTCATAGAGCTTTTGTATCATGCCTTTGATTAATCAATAGGATACTAAAAATACAACTATTTATATGTGAGGAGACTTTTAAATATTTTGATGTTAAAAATAGTTCCCAGTAGTTGCAAAATGACTGGGGAACTTTGCCTTAGACTGTCCGTTCTCCTTTAGTGTAAACGTCGTTCTCTGAAGGTGGAAGAGTTGTGTAGGGATGGATAACATACATCTATTGTAAGTACTCCTCTCAAATAGCACACATAGCATTAATTCACTACACAATCCACTGCAGAGCTGTCAGGACCACAGCTATTTCTAGAGTCTACAGTCTAATATCTTGCTACTATGGTTTTACAAATTGAGATATAAGAGAAATGTTCACAATAGGTTCCTTATAAAAATTATTGAGATGGTTTCAGAATAGCTTAATTATTATTGCTACCTTTAATGGAACTCATTAAAATGGTTGTCATGAATCTATTTATGTTTCCACTATAATTTAGTTTTAATTACCTTCATCTTTTTTTAACAATACTAATAAACAAACTATGCTCCAACCTTAACCTTAGATCTTTCAGTAGAGAATTTAGAGATTTAAATGTTTTTTCTTTCTTTTTTAATTGCTATAGTGAGACTGAACAAATTGCATTATTAAAATCACCTAATTCCTATTACCATCGATAGGTCTTTCATTAGCATATATTTATATTCCAAGAGGATTTCAACTGTACTTTTGCCTGACCACTAGTTTCATATCACAGCACACAAGGGCTCTGCATGAAGAATGCATATATTTTTGCATATTATAAAGATACAGACAGGTTCAAACATTTTAAAATATACTCAGAGACCTATCAGGCATTTTGATCCTTTGGAGATAATGAGGGCTGTTTAAAAATGAAAGTGCTCAAATCTCATAGTTCAATGTACAATGCAATCTGGATTACTATTAATATTATGATTTTATGAGATCTGGAAAATGACACACACCAGCATCTGCACAGGTGCTTCAACCAATGAAGTTGCAAAGGGTGGGGCCAAGAGGCTGGAATAAAACACTACAAAATGTCGCCAATGCAAACTAAGTAACGTTTTTAGAAACAACAGAAAGCTGACCCACCTATTATACAAGAACCATGGATTTTCCCTGGAGACCCTTATTTTTTGTTCATTTGTGCCACCAGTTTCTTCAATAGTTTGTTCTTCACTTGCTGGATTATCTCCTGCCATTATATACATAATATTTTAATAACTTATTCAGTTTTGTTTGGTCTTTGTTAATCAAACTGAGTTCTCCTCCCAGAGATTTCCTTGTCAGATGTCAGTCCTGTCTCAGCATTTATCACACAGACGAGTCTTTTACAGCGGGAGTCATTAGTGTCACAATGATACACCACAGAATTATTTTGAACATTAATTAATTATTACTTGTAAACTAAAATCACAGTGCCTGACACATAGAACACACTTAATAAATGGGAGCTCTTCCTATTCCTACCATTTAGCCCTGGATTGTTTTTGTCCAATTTCTGCTACCCTAACATCCGTAGTTCATTCCCTGAATGAAAACACCCGTCTCATTCATTCCTCAAATGCTCTCTGAGATCTTGACCTTCATGCATCCCTAAAACATGTCATTACAGAAACAAAATTGCATCGATCATACAAAGACTAAAGTGGCCAATATATCCAATATAAACATTTGTGGCAAATGCTGGGAAAAGCAAAAATTTCAAACACGAAAATCAGGAATATATTTTTTGGGAAGCTGACAAATTAAGTCAGGTATCAGTTATATCTAATCCAAATTTGGACAGCATCATGCTTGTCCAAGTTTTCAATTAGGTAGTTTCTAATGGTATACAACTGATTTATGCACAACATTTTAATTTAAATAGCTGTCTAGCCAAATGGCTGACTGAATTTTCCATCCTACTCATGAAAATACTCTACTTTCCATTTTCATTGTTTTTCACCTCTCATCCCTGTTTTACATACCAATCCAAAAATAATCCGGGATGGGTTTTACAGAGCTAGGCAGGAATTGCCGAGGATAAAGAGGAAATGAGATGGCAATTCTCCCTCTCCCTCTCAGGCCCTGTCCTATCTCCTCTTTTCCTTCCTGCACCTCTCTCAGACACTTCCTACCTTCAAAGTGGAATGCCTGCTCTGACTTTTAGGACAGAATTTCTAAGATGGCCTTCTTTACAAAAACTGAATCTACAGTCTCCCCTAAATGAAGGTGAGTCTTAATTCAGCCTGTTACATGCCTAAATCCTGATGTGAGTGAGAAGAGAGGATATAATTCCCAACCCAATTGTCTAATTTCAGAGGTGGGTTCCACTGATTTAGGACTAGAGCACAGATTCTTCCCTGAGACCAAACAGTAAGAGGACCAAAACTAGACCTGAAAAAGTGATTTTCCCTTGCCTGTTTTCCATTTTTTGCTAAAAACGAACAAACAGTAAGAACGACAAAAACCCTATCTGTCAACATTAGAGATGGGGTATAAAGTCCAAAATTTCAGAGACTTTGTTTTGTCAGAATTCATAGACGAGAATAGAAATCCTTATTGAAAGGAGAAGCTGCTAGTGGTAGCCTTACAAAGAAAAGGAAATGATCAAGAGAGTAAGAAAACAAGGCAGGAAGCAAGCCCAAAATGGAGCAGTACCCTGAGGTTTTTCATTGTGGCAGGTTGCTCTGAATTCTCACCTACCCAGCTCAGAGCTGGAAGACTCCCCAGTTCAGCTACTTAGTAGTCACGTGAATAGGATGCCAGGAAGCAATCTACCCTGGTGCCACACTTACAGCAGCAGGTGATACATTCCTAATAACTTTTTTATTAAAATTATTAATACATATTTTCACATAAATATTATTCACATGATGCATAGGTTCTAGAACATTTCTGTGTGATGGGATTATACTTATATGATGAGATATCTTTGAAATAGTAATTGATATATTTTTATTTCTAGTATTCCCTTCTCATGTGTGCCTTCAAGCAATGAGTTCATTGGCTTCAGGGAAGGGATGACATATTTGCCTCAGACAAAGGATTGTGATTTAGAGATAGCTTTTTAACTGTAATCTAGAAAGAATTCCCCAATATGAAGAAATAAAGGAGACAATGGAGATGTGATGAGAGGGAGTATGAGAGACAAAGAAATGAAACACAGCAACACAGACTTGGGCAAAGTCATTCTCCTGAGATTTTCAAGCATGCATGTAAATGAACATGTCCACTACTCACACTCAGGAAGGAGTTCCATGAGAACTGAGTTCATAGATGCTCCAGTTTCCATCCCAATAAACAATGTATATTGTACACTCAGAGAAGCTATTCTGCTAGTCTTTCCCTTTGATAGTCCATTACTCTCTATCCATCCAGCAGAAAAACCTACTATCTGCTCAAGATTTTGCTCAGTTCTTATGTCACCTTATGTTACCTTTCACATGGACAAACTCCTTTCAACCCTAAACTTGTAAATAAGCAAAGAGGCAACACTGAAAGGCAAAGAGGGTTTTTCTGGAAAACTAAAGGGAGGTGATGGGTAAGAGGGAATGCCCTCCAAAACATGTACACCATATGTTTCAGGTATCTTAATATGTAAAATCAGACATTGTGGCCATGCTTAGGAATTTTATCTTTATTCTAAGAGTTTTTACTTCATTCTAAGATACTGACAGGTCTAAGAAAGAAATTGACATGAACAAATTTGTGTTTAGAGCAGTGGCACTGTGAAGAATGGAGGGTCTGATGAGAAGGATATAGATTAATAACATTTATTAAGGACTAATTTTGATCTAAGATTTATACTATACTCTCTATGTATGTTTTTTTTTTTTTCACTTAATTCTTTAATGAACAGTATGGAGTATGGAAGAAACTGACATTCAAAGATGTTAAGTGATGTGTCTAAAGTTACCTGCAGTATAACCAAATAATTCTATGGTGAGAACCTAAGTCTTTATAAAACCCAGTGCTTTTTCCTCAAGTCCACATTCTCTTCAAACTTCTCCAAATGTAATTTAGAAACAGGCATTAACAACCTTTCCACAAATTGGGGTTTGGTCGTCATGGACACCAACCATGCTATACTTTGTTTCTGGTTTCAAAAGAAATCTCTTAAGCACTATTCCTCATTACCAATACTGATTCAACTAGTAGTGAGTTCTGAATGATAATCAGTTTTCTCATACCCAAATCAAGTACACTTCGTTTTAGACATTTTTGAAACAGGTATATAAAGACAAATTCGCACGATGATACACCATAGAGAAAACTGAAGCAAAGCAGCTACGACCACAGGCAGAGAATGGATTTTACAAAGATATTCTTACAGAGGATATAATAATTGCAGAAAGACAATTCTGACTTTTAATCACCTGAAAGGCAACTTGCTCTCTATATTCATGAGATTAAGGATTAGGGCTTTAAGACCAGGAAGCGGTCTCTGTATGAACAAGAAAGCCAGGCAGCAGCTGAGTCTAGATTCAAGTAGGCAAACATCCAAGAACAGAAGGTGGCAAGTTCAAAGTCCATGCAAACAGTAAGCACTCAGAAGGTCCTAACAAGTTGACTGAGCAGCTAGAAGCATGTGGTCAAAGGGCCAGGAAAGGGTCAACCACTAAGAGGTATATGGCATTGTAGGAGTGAAGAGCAAGGAGGCAAAAAAACAGATGTCCAGCCTCCGTCATGGGGAAATTGTCTTAGAAAGGGACAGTTGTCCCTTGTACTTCACTCTTAAATTCTCAGTGTGAGCCTAGATTCTGTAGTCTAGAGATTGAGTCCTTGAAAATAGAAGAGCATCGCGGCAAAGATATTTTCAGATGAGGATGGAGACAATAATCATGCATGCATCCTAGAAGGAAAAATGGTTTAGTAGCTATTAAACTTGTGAATCATTAATAGAAGGTTGTCAGTGAAGGCTAGACTACCCATCACAAATTCCAGTATCATTATCTGCATATACAAACTTCAATATATAGACATTAACGCTGTATTTGCATAGTTTTGTGGCTAATTCTAGACCCATCTACCTCCACCACCATCTTATTTTAAAGTAATTTGGAAAGGCTCGACTGGAAACCCAATCCAGGAAGTAATAAAGTATTATTTAGTGCTCACTGCTTACAAAACAATTGTGAAGTAGGCAAAAGTTTCTGAAGAGAAATTTGAAATGACTTTTTGTGTCTGAAATTTGAAATGACTTTTTGTGTTTAAGCTGAGGAGGCTTAAAATAAGAAAAGGTTGATTTTTATCAGTTGTCTGTTCTTCACTGGAGAATACTGTTCACATTGATGGGTTCCAGAATGTTGGAAAACAAGATGATCTCCTAATACTACTTTTCTGCGGCACCCCCTAAAAGCAAAGAAAAGAATTGGCTTTGAATTATGGTGTGCTCTTCATGACTTGCAACCCTCTTGACATGTGCTTATCTTAAAAACAATCTGTCCTCTCCTCCTGGCATAAATACCACCATCGACAAATCATGCGGTAAGATGACAGGATTTGTTGTTGTTATTTCTTAACATTTTACTTTTACCTACTATTTAATAACACTTTCATTTAATAAATAACAATAATTTTGCAAATGAAAATCTAGTTAACTCTACTGTGCTAAAGTAAATATGAGAAAGCATTTTTGTTGTATTATTGGCCTGGAGAAAGTAGGGACATGACACAGATAAAGTAGCAGAAGCAATAAACGAAAATATATGTGCCCTGTAAGCCCCCAAATGTCTACTACAATCATGAACACACATAATTATGAGTACATAATTGGCTCTTTAATAATTTGTTGGGTGATTGAATCATAAATGAATGTATTAGAGCCTGCAAATGACAGAGAGGGGTATATAATTTTGGTGACATTCCATGAAATAGATTGGACCTAAAAAGTTAATGTGTATCATAGTGGGGAATGTGACCAAAAAATTGGCAGCACAGAAATGCAGGTAGGAGTAGGTCGCTAAGTATTTTAGCTATTGACTCTTAGGAGAAAAGAAACTAGGAAGGAAGGGCCAAAGCTGAACACTTATTTTCTCCCGAAGAATTAAAAGAGTTCTTTTCCCTTAGGGAGGGAAGCCATTAGGAACAGTAAAGAGTTCAAAGTACAAGAGTCCTGGGCCAAAAAGGTAGATAGTGGGGATGCCAGCAACAGGTGAACCAATAACACAGAAGCACACAGGAGAGCCAGGGCCGAACTGAGATCATGCTGGAGAGTGTAAGATTGCTGGGAATTTGGCAAAGTCAGAGCACCAAGTTGAGCAACAAGAAGCAAGGATAGAGTCAGAAGCCAACAGGGAGTAAACAATGTCAGTGCAACAGAATGAAGTCATTATTTTTATGAGATCTGAACTATGCATACAAAGTTGTTGGTGACTAATATGTTTTGAAATGACAATCTAGACATTTTCTTATTTCTAAGGTGGTCATGGATTCCCAGAGTGTCACTCCAGGTTAGGTTTTGACAATTCCATAAGAACTTTACCAACTAATGATAGAAAAGTTTCTGTTCACCTCTAACCCCCACTTCCCTTGCATTTATTCCTACTGTGGCTCTCAGCTCTGGCTCCTAACAACAACGTCACTCTCAATGAGCCCAACCTCCAGTGGGGGTGGGTAGTATGTATAGCATATAATTCTTCTGGATTCTGTGTCAGAAACAGAATTCTAATCACTTGGAAGTCCTAAGATCATTTTTTTCCTAAAATGAGGTTCTGAAATTCTGTTTATTCTATGACTAGAGATCCAAACAGCCTGAATACTTTAAAGATCATTATTTGAAATATATAGCATGTCATGAAAAATGTAGAATTTTAGCTTCATCTCTTACTATAGTTTGAATCATATTTATTTACTTTTCTTTTGTCTATTACTTCTTTTTATATATCAATTTTGTATTCATGTATTTTTTCCTTTACTTTAAGAAGCCTTCTCTACTCTCTCTCATCCCATTTGCATTATTCTGAACAAGGAAAGTTGATGGATAAGAAAAAAACTGCAGATCATCTATTACAATGTTTAAAATATGTCAAAAATGTTTCAAAAGATAAGTTTACTTACATCCTAAAACAAAATCTATAGGAATACAAAAAATAGTACACAAAGTAAAATGGTAAAGAATTATAATTTCTAATTTTAAATAACCAACTGGCAGATATTATGTATAAGTTATACACGGTGAAACTATCACATAAATTCACTTTCTTCCCTATGAATCATACTGATGAGCATGTAAGGCCGTGAGAGGCAATATCTAAATGCAAGTTCTCAGTCAAGCATTTGATGATTCAGGGCATCAAAGACTGCAATAGATCAGATTAAAATAAAACAAAACCAAGTTTATAAATACATTAATGACAAAACATGCCACGGCAGATATATAAGAATAAATGCCACACAGACAAAAATACCATATGAAATTAATAAAATGAGGAATTCGAGGTAATCACTGAACTTCATAGCATTCCGTGTCACTTAACAACACATAAGTTGCCATATAAGAAAGAATATTTAAAAATGACTGCCTTTTTAGAAAAACTAATATAAAAAACCAATTTGACACCTCATTTTGAAATTAACATTTTTAGCACCTGGGTAATCAGAAGAGTGGAATATTTGTACACACTGATACACAGAGATGGAAGGAAAAAGAAATATGTTTCCCAGAATCATTTCTCTGTGATGGCTGGTATTTACAAAACCAGGATGGCCCTGACTTCGAATTGATTTAGTATTACTGCTATTCGTTCCCATTCATCCCTGTTAATAAGAACAAATAGTGAGACTGTGCTGCTGCTATTTTGAACTTTTGGAATTTTGGCTACTAGTAGTCAGTCACGCCTGGATCTACCGCAGTTCACATCTTCCTCCTTTTGACTTTGCTTACAATCACTGTCTGGAAATGTGTGTATATATACCTATGTTGTTCTTTCTAAGGTGAGAAGTCAGTATTTGAAAAAGATCATCGAAAGCATTTTCTCTGTTTGGAAAACCCTGACATTTAGAAAGAATAGTGCTTCGTTACTCACAAAGAAAGATCTGTCCAGTGGCGCTTCTATTTTGTCAGTTATTCTCTAATATTTCCATTTATCGCCTTGGCAAAGGAAAGGCCTGGGAAGCCAGCATCCCTGACAAAGTGCTTCTTTCATCTCTTAGATCAAGGGCATAGGACTTCTGAACTCATCTCACACTATGCTTCTAAAATTCTAAAATGAGTATACCCTGTCCATTCCTGTCTAAATGGAACAGTTTATTGGTCTAAGGAAAATTGTGAAACATAGGAGGCCATCCAAAATTATAAATTAAAATGTGTGTGAAAGAGAGAAATTTCAGTTTTTTCTCAGGCCTGTATTATTTTGCACATTCATTCAAATGCATGGATAGGAGACTGTGTTCAATAAAGTGTTATGGGTCAATACAAATGCCCTCTTCATAGGTTTAAGAGACAGAAATACCTTATTCTTCACTTTCTTTGAGACCCCAAGATTTTCACCCAGATTTCAAAAATAAACATAAAAGGGACTACTCCAGCATGAAAACCTATATTATGCTCCCAATCACTCACTGAGAGCCTTAGTAAATATGATCTAACATATAATGTTTACCTGAGTATTTCCCAACCTACGGGAGATTAGCAGTAGCAACGTAAAAGGTGTGCTCAAAGGGGAAGAAGGGAGAGATAAGTGGACTGGAGAAAGTTTGAAAAAAGCTATTTGAGGAAGATAAAAAGCAAAAGAAACAACAAAGCTGAGCCTTATTTTATCAATGTGACTAAACAAGTAAAACTTATACTAAATAGTAACACTACACTGGGTAATAATTTATGTTTATAATGTTACAAAAATAGACATCCAAAAAAAGTTCAGTACTTTCCTTTAAGAAGTCAGAAAACTTTCTTCATAATGAATAAAATGGGCAGGGGATGGGGGAGAAATAAGTTCTAAGTATTTGGGAAATAATCTGGTTTAAGTATATAAATACTTAATAATAACATCTTAAATTTATGTCATTAAAATACTAAGCTACCTTTTAGTTCTAAAACTTTTCGGTGGCATGATTTTATTTCTCATAGTCAGCTTCATTATAGAGTTACTTTTTAATGCACTGTAATTTTGAGTAGAACAGATCAGCCATAGTCTAGAACAAAAACTCATCTGAGTCCTAGTCTAGTGCTGTAGCTGTAGGAAGTGCTGTAGGAAGAAGTCTTACTAGTTTTTGCAACTGAAATTTCCAGTCAAATAGTTCTTTATCTGACACAAAATGTATATAAATGGCCTAAAAATAGCTTGAAAGACATATATAACATTATTGAGGAAAGGGAAAATAAAAAGTCAGCTTTTATAGAAGCCTAAAAAACAATTAAAAGAGTAGAAAACAAAAGCCTTTTTAAGAGAAAGAGAGATGAAGATGTTTTACCTCTGCGAATTCTGTGGTATGATTACAGTGTTATTTTATTTCTTGGGATCCCATTGATTCTTTTTTTCTCAAGGGAAGGGAGAAGGACTGGCTGTAGTCATCTGATAAAATTTCTGTGGCAGAACCAGCTGCCCTTGTGTGTTACTGTGACCCCTAAATAGTACAGAAGATTCTTCTAAGAATGAGGGTTTGCCCCTTTATGGACAGCTAGGAATTAAAACTTTAAAACAGTGAGGGAAAAAATGCCCCCAAAAAAATGCCAATAGAGAACTTAAAAATAAGGTGAGCAAACTGAGACTAACTCAGTAAAATAAGGATAACTTTATGAATATGAATGACATAGGTTTAGATCTAAATGAAGAGTGAATATTTTCTCTAAAAAGTCAGTGAAAACTTGGAATTTCTATAATAAAGAAACTTTACTTGACAAGCAGAACTGAAACAAAGCCAGAAATTTTGAAACAGATTGAAATGATCAGGTTCTGTAGACAGGCAAGAAGGTAGAAGAAAAGTTACACAATTGAGGGGACCCAAAAATGCAATGGAAAGTTGATGTATGTATCAAGTATTAACAAAGATACTTTGGTTAGGTGGATATGAAGACAAATGGGTATGAGAAGAAAATGAGATCTGAAATCTAAAATTATCATAGATTAGAGAGAAGGGCAGATATAGGAAAATTTGAATCATGGCAATTGCTAGAGCTTACTTAAAAAAATATTAAGATGGTCTCTTCCTTGAGAAGCCAAGTATGAAGAAATTTTATTAAAAGAAGTCAGCTTCTAAAGGAGAATTGGAAAAGAAGAGAAAATCCCCCATCTGACTAATACTGAGTGTCTGTCATGATTGCTAAAAGTTGGTCTGAGTTGGTCTGGAAGACATTATGGTTTTACAGCTCTGTTCTCAACCCCTTCTGAAAACAATTTTCTGTCTATACAGCTATTAACCCATCTCCTCTCTTTATGAATAGAAAAGAGATGAAGTACAGCTGTGTGAGGTATTAGGTCCTTCCAGGAATGTGTGGTTGGGGAAGGCTAAGATCTCTCCTCTAACAGATAGTGAGCAGTGTACCACAAGAGGTGTATAATTTGCTTATAAAAGCAAGATGACACACCCCTGTAAAGTGTATGGCAAAAGTCTGTTCCTATTGAGACCAGAAAAGCCCTGACAATTGACTGTGACTGGATCATGATCATTTACATTTGCCCTTTCTGAATGCTAAGTCACAGCTCCCAGCTTGCAAAAGCTTCAAATTTTACTCAATGGAATAGGTGTATCATCTTAAAAGACATTAATCCAATGATAATAAATATTCAAGCTCAAAGGTATGCCAGTTTTTATCATAATGGATGATGAAATAAAAACAACCATCTAGTGAAAAAGCAATAGATTGAAGAGGGGGAAAAACTGCAACCTGGAGTGATTTTTGACAGCAGGAGTAAACATTTCGAGCATGATAAAATTTTAATATGGTAATGTTGACAGATAAAAAATGTTAGGAAAATTAAGACAATTAAGTTATAAGAATGTCATCTGATCTGTATTTCAAAATTTCCAGGACCTTCGCTCAGTGATCTGCATTCACTGTCCAAGGGCAGTCATTCAACTATCTGTCAGGACTCATCCTGAAAAGACACTGGGAAAAATGAAACCATGAGCAAAGGATTTTGTGCAGTACTTTTTTTTTCGGTTAGATTATTGAGTAAAGGGGATGCTGATTTAGTATTCTCTGGGATTCTGACAATATCCCTTCAATCCTAGAAGACATATGAATATTAGCTGGTTTTGGAATCTACCTAACAAGAAAGCAAATTTATTTTCTAAAATATATCAGACCAGCAGGCTTACAGATTCATCAATCCATGAATGCTGTTACTCCAGGCAGAGTCCTCAGATACTTATTAAATTTCCATATATGACTCCCTGTCCTCCTTTCAAGCAAGCTCTGCACCATACCTCCCTGAATTTTGGTCAGTTGGACACTCTATTTGCTTGGCCAAAGTATAGTAAACACAGTCAAAATGAATCCTCTCTTGCAAACCTGCCCATTGTTCTCTATTTAAACGGGACTGTGTGTACTGTGTTCCCTTATGTTCTTGCCTAGAAGAATCCTTAGTCCCTCAGGAAAATAAATACATGAGAATTAGCCTTTACTAGTTCCCTAGACATGCTGAGGCACATAACCTATATCCCATGGTAAACAATACAGTTTAGTCTCCAGCTGGTGCCTTTGCTGCACTCGCATTTAAGTAACTTTTATGTATTAATTATATATCATTAAGTACATGAGTATTTGAAGCCTTGGCCTCAATAAAAATAGGCTGTAGTCCAGCTTTGGTTGGGCTGCACCTCCCAGTGACTACAATTATCTTCCAGAATGATGGTAATCTCTCAAAGAATTTAAACATTAATTTTAATTTAACTGACTTTTAACGTAAATATGTATTAGGTGCAATTAAAGAGAAAATAGAACTCATTTTAAAATAAGATTTTTGTTTTCTCTCAGTGACTGCCATTTATTTAATGAATACAATGGGCCAGGCACTAGGTTGAGAAATTTACAAGATTTTGTCATGTAATCTTTACAACAACTCTATTACAGATGAGCAAACCGAGTCTCAACCTGATTAACCAACAAGGTCACAATTGTTTATTGTAGAAAATTTAGAAATTCTCATAGGGTAAAAGAAGAAAAATGGAATTCACCCCAAATTCTACCTCCCAAACTCAACCACTATGAATACTTTGATATATTTATATACCTAAAAATACACATTTATACGATCATCTTGCTATATTATCTTCCACTCAGCAATATATTCGAATGGTTCACATCATTTTTACCTACTGGTATTACATTCTATGGCTATACTATGATGTATTTACAGTAGCCTGTTGTTGAACATTTAGGATACTTATAGAATTTTAAAAGCTCAAAAGAAGAAGAGGCTGTGTCCTATGTAGTTTTAGATGTATCGAAACCTGCGCTATACTTGAAAAAGTGTGGCTTTAACAGAAGTGTTCTCTGTATAACTTGGTGGGGTACTTCAGTCAAGTCATTTACCATTTGAAATCCATTTCCTCATTATAAAAGATTAGTACATACTCTTTTCAATTTTTGAAAGAATTAGAAGTAAATCCTAACCCGATGCCTGACATGGAGCCTATGTTCACCAAGCTGTCTTTGTCAGTAACACTATGTGCATTTTCACATTTCATCGCTCTGAGCCTTTGAGAACGTTTTATTAGCTAATCTATAATGATGAGTTTGTTGATTATTGGAGACCTAAGACTTTGATTTTAAGTTTCTATTCAGAGGCTTTAGAAATTATCTAATCTAGTCTCATGATGTTGAAGTAAAACTTGGAAAGATTTATCCACAGGCATATGGGTAAAATCAGGTCTTCTAACCTTTTTCTAGTCATGCCTCACTGATATCACACTACCTCTTATGGCTGTGTGTAAGAATCAGTAGTGAACTACTGACCACTTCTTGTGAGTGGTCTGTTGATGTATTAGTTTGAGCATCTACAGTGCTATGATGCATTGGAGTATATGTCACAGGTCATGTAGTACTTAAAATAGTTATAGTGAATGACACAGTGGAGTCAAGAGTATCCCCTTGTTAAGATTTCCAATCTTCTATTTCATCATGATATGCTTCATTCATGAGAAAGAGATGAACTTAAATTATGTGCTGGGTTATAGCTGCTCGGCCAGGACTCTGCTTCACTTGGATATCTCACCTGTGGAATAGTGTTTGGCGTGTTAAATTCATTCCAGTAGCTCCCCTTTATCCATGAGGGATACTTGCCATGACTCCCAGAAGATCTCTGAAACCACAGATAGGAACCCTATACTCTTTTTTTTTATATATATACAATTCATGATAAAGTTTAACTTGTAAATTAGGCACAGTAAGACATTAACAACAATAATGAATAATAAAATAGAACAATTATAATAATATACGGTAATAAAAGGTATATAAATGTGTGCTCTTTCTCTTTCTCTCTCTCTCTCTCTTTCTCTCTCTTTCTGTGTGTAAATACCTTATTGTACTGTACTCACCTTTTCACTTAAAAGAAAAGCACTTTATGGCTTCTCTTTGACATATTCAAATTGCCAGCATCACTGTTCTTGCACTTTGGGGCCATTATTAAGTAAAATAAGAGTTACGTGAACATAAGCACTGTGATACCCACAACAGTAGATCTGACAACCAAGAGGGCTACTGACTAACAGGTGGTAGAGTATACAGTGTGGATAAGCTGGACCAAGGGGTGATTCACAACCCTGGAAGGTGAAGTGAGATTTCATCACACTGTTCAAAATGAACATACAATTTAAAAGTTATGAAATGTTTTTTCTGGAATTTTCCATTTAATATTTGCAGATCATAGTTGACCACGGGTAGAAAAGCAAAATCTTAGATAAAGGGGGAATACTGTGCTCACATGGATCAGGAAGGAAAAGGTAGAGAACCAGTAGGTAAGAGTAATGGACTGAGGCCAACCATGTGTTTAATACCAGATACCTTCATTCTGTTCTATGACCAGAGACCTTTCCTATTGGAGCAGTTTCAGCATCTGCGGGAGAACACCAAGGTGACTATGTAGGGACTATAAACAGATTGGTATAAATCTATTTATTACTCATAAAAGAGAAATTTCAAGGAGCCATGGCTTATCATAGTGCCTTGTTCTTAGATGAAGGCCAGTATACTTATAACTGTATTTCTGTACTCAAAATATTTTTAGCATTGTACCAATTTTTAATAAAACATATGCTTATGTGCTAAAATATTTTTAGCATTGTACCAATTTTTAATAAAACATATGCTTATGTATTTTGAATGGAAAATAGTGCAAATTTCAAATGGTTGAGTAAGTCCATAGGAGAGGATTATGTTTTTCAGACAGCCACAAGATGATAGAGATGAGGAAGTGAAGTAAGTAAGTACTCATTTTTGCAAATTTGTGACCTTTCTGGTCTGAAGTTTAAGGATAAAGATGAACAAATACAAGCTGTCCCAGGACAGAGATCTTTCTTTCTTTTTTTTTTCTTTTTTTCTTTTTTAGTAAAGGGACTTATTGATGACAGGAAAAAGGTGGAGTTTCTGAAGCCTCCTTTGATTAGACAGCTGACATTGGAGTTTGGATGGCAGTCAGCAGTACAGGGAAGTGAAAAAAAAAAACAAAAAACCTCACACCTGCAGTTTGTTTTGTGTAACCCCAGAAGAAAGTTCCAGCACAGTTTAATGAAATCACGTTCCATGCCAGAAGAATGTGTTTGCAAGGCTGATGAAAATCTGATGGGCATTCTGCCTGGAAGATTGTAAGGAAATGAACCAATGTTTTCCACTATGGTTATCAAACCAACAAAACTCTAAATGCTAACTTTGGTTCATAGAAGAGGAATCTATAGAATATTGACACAATTGGTAAATTGTACGGTATTGCATTAAATCAATCCTCTTTCAGGATAAATGCCTCAGAATAACACTCGAATTTCGATTTTAAAAATAAAGATACCATGGAAAAGAAATATTGTCCTTGTGCTGCACTGTGCCTTTTTTTTTTTTATATACGAGTTTCTGTGTCTCATTAAGTCTAAATAGAATCTCTACTTTTGGGTTCCTTTTTTGCCTTAACTCTGGGAAAAATTGTGAATAAACCAAATTCTGCTAGTAGCTCTTCTCTGCCATCATTCTATTTCTGTGTCACTTATTTATTCGTGTGTTCAGCATAGATTTCCTGAGTAACTTTTATGTTGCACTGGAGGTAGACAAAGGTATTAACATTTGGTACATGTCCTCAAGAGTTTAGTCTTCTTTCCTCTGAAATTACTCCCCTTCTTCAAATATCCTTCTTAGAATATATTCTGCTCTCAGACCACAGTTTCTAGCTAAAGTATTCTTTGAATTACATAAGAAAATATTTGTGAATGATGATGGCACATCACAATGACTAAAACCGAGTAAGTGCTCAATAAATATTTTTCTCTTCTCCCTTGATAGCTAAGGTGTCAACCTAAGGTGTGACCCATTCAAAGGGTCATTTTACCAAAGACCCTTAAATACCCAAAGGAATGAAATTATTAACATGAAATGGCAAATATGGAAAATAATATTTGGGGCAAGGTTTAAATGCTGCATTAAATGATGGGGGTATCCTCCCCAGGCCTCTTTTTCCAGCTGTAGAGAGTCTGACTGCTATGGCACACAGCTGCCCTCTTCTCTAGAGAATTGTCTTCATTCAAAATTTGACTCTGCCTGGGGTAAAAAAAGGCTGTCCTCTTGCATCAGGTGGGACCATTTCTATGGTGCTATATAATGTTTCTGAGTTCTCTGTGGAATTAGACTGAGGCTAGAGTTTTGAGAACAAGTCGTTGCTTAGCTTCTTCCTCTGTTCAAGCTGATTTGCCTCCCTCCCTTCCTCCTGTGAGCCACCCCTCAATAAATCATGCACAGCCAAATCCTTATCTCAGACTCTGCTGCTGGGGAACCTGACCCAAAGCACCATCTCAAATGGTCTTGTGTAGCCAGTAACCCACAAGACATGTTCCTCTTGCTCTAAAATCAACACAAACAAATAAACGAAAGTAATGCCTAAGTCTTGAGCAAGATTATTAAATTGCTTAACAAATTCAAGACAATTTCAAATATAAAAATATTTATATGGTGACCCAAATGTCAACCTCCTAATAAGTTTAGAGCAGTTTCTGATTTTTAAATGTCTAAATAAATATTAAGCATAATCTTTTTTATGTTAACAATATTATAAAGTTGTTTTTATCATTTATCCTCAGAGAAATAATAAGTAAGCTAGAATTTATTTGCCAAATAACTGAAGAAACAAAACAATCATAATGATGATAATAAACTGTTGCTCTTTAGACATTTTGAGACATTTTTAATCATTTTATATGCTGGAACTGAAACATAAGCAATGCTTACCAAGGGATGCAGAAGTCTTCTGTCATGTTGCCTCATCATCATTAATTTTATAGTGCTTTAAAAATGTTAAAATACACTATTTTCATTGATCTTTACAATAACCCAGGACACAGAAAATTTAAGTACTTTTCTTTTTAATCAGGTAGGAGGAGGGTATTGAAACCCAAATAATCTATCAACTCTCATTACCCATTAGAATCACCGAGGGGAGCTTTTAAAAATTATGGGGGGCTAGACTCCAGGCCCCACTATTTAAACCTAAGCCTAGCGGATGGAGGGGACTTCAGTAATCATATCTTATAAAGTTTTTGGATGATTCTATGTTAGCAAGATTCTAATGTGTCACCAAGTTAAAAAACATTAGATTAAGTGATGTGGCCAAATTTCTCCAGCTGATGAGTTCTAGAGTTATATCTGAATCCAGGTTTTTTCAGCTCCATCTGACTTCCTTTCAGTGATTCCACTTCACTGGAAGTTCTTAATTTTAACTGGAATTTAAAGAATGTGAAGTAGAACTGTTTGTATTCTACTGGGAAGCAAAAGATATGAAAAAAAAATCAAAACAGATTTGGTTTTGAATGGATTTTCACAAAACAGTTTTGGATGAGTAAACCATCTAGAGATGTGGAAACCATCTAGGAATGTGTAAATGAAATTTCCTTTTCAAACATAAAAGGATTTATAAATGACAGAAACTGCTCAGCAAAGCATAAACAAATTTTGGCTATTCCCCAAGCGTTTATAAAACACAGTAGTTGAATTTACTTAGCCTAAAACATATCAACACAACCTGTGAAGATAGCATAAAATTTCACAAGACAACAGGACAATAAGGAAGAATGTCTGGTAACTGACTGAGAATTACGCCACTGATAAGATCAATAATTAGACAATTGACCTTTTTTCCTATAAAATAATATGTTCTTAAATTTATATCAAGTTTAGTTTATAGAGACATTTTGCCAACCACTTAGGAGTCACTGGTAAGAAATTCAGTGTGTAAAATAAAGTTTTTAAAGTTGTTTGTGGAGTTGAGTGTAGTCTACTAGCCACAGAGAATGTGCATGTTGGTGAGGAGGAGAGGGAATGGAATGGTGTTAAAATTGAACTCTGGGGTCTTGAACTGAATTCAAACCTACTTGATCTTACAGGCTGGTTCCCTGCTATAAGTGGAATCTAGCTCTCATTTGGAGCCTGGTTGAAGATAGTTCAGAGCCCCAGCCAGTACCTACTAGTCCCTAATATTCTAGATCAGGGTTTCTTAAATGCTACTGAGCCGTGGACTGCTGGGCAATCTGATTAAGCCTGTGGACTCCTTCTTATATCCCTCAAGATTGTAAAGGAAACCAATTATTTTGAAAAACTCTTCTAATTCAAGGTTCTCACCATGAAGAGACACCCCTTAAGATATAACCATAGTGTTCATTTGGCATTGAAAACCACTAACATCTAGAAATTCTTTCTTACGTTTATGATGCTTGAGCTCTTAATTTGAACTGCTGGAGCCTGAAAGAGGGAAGGCAGCCCTCTGGTTGGCTCAGATATTTTCTGCCTCCAATCTCCAAAAAACTACAAATTCTAAGCATATCCTGGGCCATGTGGCTTATGATGCAGCTGGCCAGGTTGGGTCATACTGTGATTTCCTTTCCAAGGAATTGATCAATTTAGAGATTTGTTTACTTCAAAGGTTCTGCCTATGTAATGAAGAGAAAGACTAGAGTTCTTTGGTTTTAAAAAATTACATTTAAGACAGAACTGAATACTTCAAATTTCTTTTCTCTTAAGGGTATGAATATCACTGTTTTGGTGCCTTCCATTACCATTAAAAAATCACGCAACTGATTTAGGCAGGAATAAAAATGTTGGTTGTTGATTAGACTGCTAGATCCCCAAAATTTAAATCCTTACATGGGATCATGGATTTGTATTAACAGACTACATATTTCTCTTTTTCATTATGAACTTTCTCAGAACTTACTCTCAACTAGACTTGCAAACTGTGAACAGAATTCTTAAAACGTTTTGAGAAAGAGTAGGAAAAAAAGAAAGCATTTCCTATTTTTTAGGATAGAAAATATGATTTTCTCTTCTCATTGAAGTTCACTGAATATTTAACAAAAATCTATTGTGTTGATAACACTTCTGCAATCACTTATTCAAACACTTTCTTAAAACATTTATTGAGTAAATGCTTCCCCCACCCCCCAGAGGCTGAAATAGCCATAATCTTTTTGAAAGAGAACATTCAAATCTGTAAAACATTTAAGGAAGCAACTTCTTAAATTATTTGCCTATTAGTCACTGCCTGTTTGGTCTTCCCAGCCAACATGAGGACTAATTTACCAGAATAATGCTGTTAAAACCCACTTTGGACCATATGATATAAGATAAAGGTAACATTTTCAATAACAAAAAGGCTGTGTGCTTTGGAACCACAGTTTATTGTTTATGGCATATTTTAGATCTTCCTGTTTATAGGAAGAAAATTTAGGTCATCAAATAGTTCAATAAAAGTCTGCATTTAATCTTTGATCATAATAAATTAAACTTAGCCTTAATATTTTATTCCATTTTGATTGCTTCTGCTTCATAATTTTATCTTTAATAGCAGTCATGCCTCTCTTAGAAAGAGAATACTGACAAAGCTAATCAGCCATGTTGTGACTTTGTGTATTAGTTAAGGCAAAGTTTGAGCTCCTATGACAAAGAAACCCCAATGTCATGGCTTAAACAAGAGAGATATGTCTTCCGTGGAATAGTCTATTTGGTCCAGGAATGTGAGGCAGCTTCACTCCTGAACACTCTCCAGGAACCCAGACCAGAGAAACAACTCTGTCCCTAACACAAAGCTTCCAAGTATGAGGTGCTTCAGAGAGAAAGGGGAGGGAGCCAGGAGAAGTGCAGGTACAGCGCTTTAAGGACAAGACCTGATAGGGGCACACTCACTTCCGTTCATCTTCTATTGGCAAGCACATCATCGCATGGCCATGCCAAGCTACAAGGGAGGATGGGGAATTAAGTTCTAGCTGGGCAGCTATGTAACCAGCAAAAACTCTGCTAATAGAGAAAACAGGGAGAATAGACTTGAATAACAACTGTCAGTCTACCAGCTGGATCTGCATTTCTGTTTACATTTTCTGTTTTCAATTGACAAAAAGAAGCACAACGAGCCTTCATCAAATACAGTAACTCATCATGGCAGTAGGTCACAACCTTTTCATTTGTAGGGTTTAAATGAAGTGAGCATTGTATGTAAAATATATATTTTAGTGTCCAGACCCTTTGAAAGATGTCTTCTATTATGACAGTTTATATATAATATCTAGGGAGAATTTTAGACTTTAATTTCTTCCATGTGTTCAAAAAAGTTCCCACATTTTCAAATTTACATTTTTAATAATTAAGAGTTATGAGTAGATTGGGCCTCCTAGAATTACATGTATATATTTTCTTTAATTATAAAAGGTATATTGACCACAACTATCTATGAAATGTTTATTGGTTCTAGTGTTTGTGTTAGGTTCATTATGTACTTTTTATGCCTTAAAAACTAGGCACCATTCACCTAGTTTTGCAGATCAAAACACTTAGAGGCAGAGAGTTGAGATAACTTGGCCAAATTCCTTAAGTGGTAAAGTAGGGATTTGAAACTAGAGCTGTCTGACTCTGAAGCATTTTCTATTCATCATCTCACTTAATCTTCATAACAATTCTTTGATGTAGACAGCTGGTCTTTGCCTCATTCAATACAGTAGAAAGTAAAGAACAGAAAGGTTAAATCACTTGACAAATAAACAGTTATTAAGTAACAAAGTGAGAGTTTCTGATTCTAAAAATTTATGATCTTTGAATAACTGCTTTTGAATTAAAGTCACTGTATTTACAGTCAACAAACCTGTTCACTCAAAACAGGCATCATCTTCTGTTTGGATGACCTTGGGCAAGCTACTTAATTTCCCAATATTCCAAGAATGACAATAGGCATCTCAAAATTCAGTTGCAGGAATTAAATACATTTATGTAAAGTATATGAAGGAACCTGGAGATAGTAGGTGCTCACTATAATTCTCAGCCCTTTTTCTCTGAATCCGTATTTAGATGTAGCTTTACAGAGTCTGCATATCCACATTTAGAAACAGAAATATGGAATAGAAAATGGAGCTCTCTAAAGTAATAATATTAATCGATAGGTCTTGGGAGCCTGCTAAATTATAAAGATTAGGGTACTGGAGAAGTCAATTTGAAGTCAAACACAAGAAAGCATTTTTTCACATACTTAATTTAGTAGGTACAAAATACAATGACAATACATAAGAAAAATAAAAAAAGCTAGGGACAAATAAGTGTGCTTGTCTCTCACAAGGAGCCATCTAACATCACCTTCTCTCCTAATTGGTCTTTTGGCCTCCTTGTGATTGACATTTACATTTAATAAAACTCAAAGATTTAGAGAATTCCCTTTCTAAATTCCCCTTATTAATTAATGCTTAAATGCTATTGATATCCTAAATTAATTAATGCTATTGATATCCTAAATGCTATTGATATCCTAAATTAATTAATGCTATTGACATCCTAAATTTCTTTCTGTTTGTCTCTGAATTTATTTTCTTTATGCTGTTGAGTCCTGAGATTTCAGGAGAATAGTCACTCTTATGTCATTGACCTAAGTGATAAGCTAATAATGACTAGTAGTCACAGTCATAACTTATTTAGTTGATGGTTTTCTAGGTACATTTTGTCTATTAATTCTTTTAATTTACAACAACTCTATTACGTAGGTACTATTATTATTTCTACTTTGCATAGAGAAAAAACAAAGCACATAGAGGTCAAGAAATTTGTCCACGGTCCCACTATTGGTAAGATATGGAGTGAAGTTTCCAACCCTGCAATCTAGCACCAATTTTCCCTTGTAACCATTATGCTATGGGGCCTCTCCATGAGCTTTTTAAAAAAAATAATAAAAGATTTCAATCGGTTCTAGTATTCCTTTTAAAGTGTTCTTGTCAGGTAGAGGATTAAAATATTGCTATTTTTTTTAACAGATATTTTTTCACTGGAGAGTCAAATTGATTTATTTGTAAAATTCTTCTTTAAGATGTCAAAAAAAAATCTGGCTTAAATATTACAAGTCTGTCTACATTTAGCTCCTCCTCTCTCTTTTTTATGATGCAACACAGTTAAAATTAAACTTCATTTTTCTTGTGGTTGCCAATTATGACCATCAAGAATGGCATCTCTCATTTTTTATAAGCAGGCCTGGCCTGACAATGCTGAGTCTACGCATTCCGACAGAAAGTAAATATTAATTATTACGCTAGTAGTTCCCTATAACTAATTCACTGTGGAATAATTTCATTTTAATAATACATAAGCATAAAGAATAAAAACACAAAGAAAATTGCAACTCAAAGCATTTGTCTTGCTCTACCTCCTGTTCCATCAAAGACACAATGGTAGAAATCTTCTCACAATCAGCTTGTTGTCTGTTGATTTGTCCTAGGACTTATGGCCATTTTGTCATCTCTCAGCTGGGCGGCACATTTAGATCTCAGTCCATGGGTGATTCAAAAGCCTAGTGTAGGACCCTTCAGGGCATACTGAGATGGCCTTCCTGGCTGGACTTGGCTGCACAGAGATGAAAGTGCCTTCTTCCCCTACTAGTTTTCCAAGCTTCATCCCCGCCACTCCCTCTTCTGTAACCTGAGGTCTCTAAAGGCCCCCATAGCTTCTAAATCTAGATAAACAACTCTACTTTGAGTTGTGCTCATGTTGTTTCATATGAAGTCATTTTCACTTTTATATAAAAGATAGCAGGAAAACTGTATTGAAAAATTCCACCTGTACTCTAACACATTTTTGGTCCCTGTAGCACTTGGACTTAGAAAATAATTATCTTAGAAAATGTAATTGCATGCACCCCATGACTCCTCAAATGTCAGTCTGAGGCAAATTTTAAAGTTTTGCGGTGCTGTAAGATTGTATCTTATCAAGGTCTTCTTAAGATTGTATCTTAATGCCTTCACCGATTGCAACCACCTAAGGAACTTCTTAAATTGATACCATCAAGTTCAATATATAGATATAGATATAGATATAGATAGATATAGATGTAGATAGATGATAGATAGATAGATAGATAGATAGATAGATAGATAGATAGATAGATGATTGATAGATAGATAGATAGATAGATAGATAGATAGATAGATAGATAGATTTGAGAGTCAAGAGAAGGCCAAAATAAATGCTTCAGGATATCAATGTGTTTGTCTGCTCCCTTACCTTGGTTTATTTTTCTTCATAGCACTTATCAGTTGAAATTAGGTAAAGTAGTACTTTATTTGTTTTATGGTCTACCTTGCCTACTAGAAGGTAAGCTCCATGAGGACAAGGATTTCTGCTTTGCTTACTGCTGTATTCCCAGGGCCTACATAATATAGTTTGGTGCATGGTAGAAACCTGGCTGGAATAAATGAATGGATCTATGCACATTTGAATGAGTGCACAGTGTCTGCCATACAAATGGTTATTCAACACCGGCTTAGCAGGAGTAACTTGCAAAACCAGAGCAGGAATAGCTAAAAGAAGTGAAGTCAAAAATGCACTGCAACATTGAAAGTTGCTATCATCGGCAACAGTGTGAATGGTGAGAGCTTTGGCCGTGACGGCAGCCCCTTCAGTGCCCTCAATATTAAACATCAGAGAACTAGGGGGAAATGTTGGCTTCCTTGGCCTTGAACATTGGCAGCTCCAGAAGGACAGTAATGCTTTCGGTCAGCATCAGTGGTGTATCTGCCACTTTTAGCATCAGTAGTATGCAGGCATTATCATGATGAGCCAGAGCAAGTGAGGTAGACAATGAAAGGCATTGGTTCTATACTTTCAATTCTGATCATCCTAGATTTCTCTTAGACCAGTCTGGAACGAATTCTAGAGAATTTAGAGTTCCTTCAGATTGTGTGAATCAAAAGTCATAAAATACTATTTTGCTTTTTTATGATTGTTATTGAAATTCTTTTCTTATAACTGACTGCCTGAAAGCACAATGATTAAAATATATTTTTTAAATGGAGTGAGAGGAGAGATACTAAAGGGCCGAGTAGGCAGAAATTACTTTTTGGTAAAGAGAACAAAGCAAGAGCCAAGAAGTAATTTTAATTGGGAGCGGGGAGCGAACAGGTATTGCTACCCAACAAAAGTGAGAAAGAGAAGAAAGATGGTAACTAACATTTAGTAAACTGGCACCAGGAGCCACAGCCTGAGCATCCACTAGGTAGAGTGTGGCTCTAAAAGGACCTGTGATGTGTTCTCAAGAGGTTGCCCAAGTGCGAAATGTGGATGCTATTTCAGTGACCACACGAAGAGGTGAAGGGGTTTTCTGCCAGATTGAAGTAAGGAAAATAGTAAATGGTAGATGAGACCAGAGAGAGGTGTGAGCTAGGGCATGCATATCACATGGAGAAAAGAGCTTTTTAGGCTATAATAAAAATTTGCGATTTTATTTTTTGCAAATGGAAAGCCTCAGAGGAATTTCAAGGAGTGGAGTGACATTTAAAAAGAATCCCTAACATTTTACAAGGATCACTCAGACTACCAAGAAAGGGTTAGGGTAGAAGCAGGGAGCCTACAATAATCTAGGCAAGTAATAATCTTTGACTAACGCAGTAACAGTCAGCAGAGAGAAAGAGTTAGATTCTGGAAGTATTTTGAGGGTAGAGAAAACAAAACTTGCTGGTGGTTTAGATGCATAGTGCAAAAGAAACAGTAGAGAAGATGACATGAAGGGTTTTGGCCTGAGTAACTGGAAAAAAAAAATGGAGCTATCATTTGCTATGATGGAAATGGCACAAGGAGAGAAAATTTGAGTGTAAAAATTAACAGTTCCTTTTTGGCATGCCTATTAGACATCCAAGCAGAAATGGCAAGCAGTATTTGTATATATGATTCTGAAATTCAAGCAGTAGTCTAAGCTAGAGTTATCACCACAGAAATGGATTTAAAGCCACAGGACTGGACAAAATCACCTTGGAAATGAATGTAGATGAAGAAGATGGCCAATGACTGAGCCATGAGAACACTAACATCTAGAGGTCAGAAAAATTAGGAAGATCCAGAAAAGAAGACTGAAAAGAACCAGCAGAAGGGCATAGAGAACTTTATATCATTAAATATCTATATATGTTCAAAATAGGAAGGAAGGAAAGAAGGAAGGAAGGGAGTGACTGGGGGAAGGGAAGGGGAGGGGAGGAGAGGAAGGAAGAAAATAAACCAAGTAAGTGGTAGTAACTATTCTAGATAGTGAGACTGTAGGCATTTTCATTTGCTTGTTTGTGTTCTAATTTATAATTCTTTGTTTTGTTTCTCACACTTCCCATGGAGAAAATATATTTTTGAAATAAGAATTTGTATTATAAAATTAAAGAATACATTGATTTTAAGTATTTTAAATGCGGTAAGAGATGAAAATTGGGATTTTCCAGGACTAGACGGTAGATTGTCTTAAAGACATTAAAGTATACATTACATTCCTGAAAAGAGCATGAGCGAACAGACTGTGGGCCCAGCTGCTGGAGGCGGGGGCCCTTGAGCTGTGCTGTGTGAGCTGAGGAGACCATGGAGAGCTAGACTGTTTTCCTAGAAAGAATGGCAGGCCGGAAGCCAGAAAGAAAAAATAAAAACAGAGCGAGAATGTAAAGTGACCTCTAGAGGAGAAGAGGCTGAGAGAAAAACCATCCAAACCATCTTGTCTCAAGGATAAGAGAGAAGGTTTACAGAGTGGAAGGGGAAGGCGGAAGGGCAAAAACGCTGATTGCACAGCTACTATGTTACCACTAAATCCACAGCCAAGAGTAAGAGTCTGACACCTCAGAAAGCCGAAAATAAAGCCTACACAGTAGAACACAAAGTCCAACTTCTAAGAAAATCGCAATCTGACAGCATCACTACATCTCCAGGGTCAAACCGCGACTAACGCCATTCCCGGATTTTTCAGCTGTCAGCTAACACATTTCCTTTTTAGGTTCTAGAAAGTTTGAATTGAGTTTTCTATCATTTGCTGACAAAAAAAATTCTGACAGAATAATGACATTAAAATCTAAGCCAATATCCCTAGCAATAGATTCTTTTAAAGAACTTTAGTTTTGAAGTAGGACATGAAGGTGATGTTATAATGTGAATAAAGATAATTAACATTTACTTGACACTGAGCCATATGTTAGTCTCAGTTCTAAGTATTTTAAAAATTTTATCTCCTTTAATCTGCCCAACAATCCCATGAGGCAGGTGCTATTATTAACATTGTTAATTTCATTTTATAAGTGAAAAACTCAACATAGGTGAAGACACTTGCCCAGCTCCACACTATGCAAATGACTGATGACCAATAAGAGGGATTGCCTGCAAGTTCAAAGAAAAGTGTATTCTTGAGTGACAGCTTCTAATTACTCAGTCTTTGGTATTTATCCTCAGCCTAATAATGCCTCCAGGTCACGTGACATGATATTTGAGGCAATATATCTTAACCTCCAGGCAACGTAGCTGCCTTCCTAAAACATTACATTTTATTTAGTTTTTAGTAAAATGGAGAGGAAAAAAACCTCTCATGTTTCATCCATTCCAACCAGAAACTGAAATAAAAATACAAAGTATGATATAAAGATACTTTCCTTTTGATTTCTCAAAATCATTTGCTCTCAAGCTGACACCAAAAATGGGATGTTTCTTCCAGTTTATAATGGAAAATTCATAGAAACCATGACTCTTCATTTCACAAATGGTTTTGTGAAGGCACAGAGACAGAAATCACAGTTCCTTGTGGAAGCACCAGAAGAACTCTCCAAAAAGACAAGGCATGCCTTTCGCTCCTTCTATTTAAATTTATTTTCTTTTTTCAGCTTTCTTAAAAACCTGGACTAAATTTCAACTTTCAACAATATTGTGTAAAAGTTTACTCAGCTCTTAGTTTAAAATGTTTCAGCAGAGACTCCACAAGGTCAATATGATGAAGGTATTCAGCTTGAACTATGGCTTATGGTCAGTTAAAGTCAGTGTGTTTTTATTAGCCTGGCTGAAAACAGCTTTTATGTTTATGAATTTATTTTGCAAAGTCTCAGAAACTATACCCTTTGCTTTAAGTTGCCTCAGGGCACAGACACATATAAAACTGTTAATTAAAATAGTAAACCAACTAGGTCATAAATAAGGAGCTGGTAGTTATGCTGATTATTAAATATAGGCAGCTAAGAAATCAGGGTCTCCAAGCTGAGCTGGTCAGAAGGGAAGGACAAATTTTTTCCATTGTTATACTGTGGCTTCCCGAGGAAAATTTTGGAAGAGGTATGAAAATGTAGGGAGAAAGAGGAATATAGTATATAACTAGAGATTCAAGCCATTTCCAGACCAAAGTCTATAGACTAATGTGGACTCTGTAAACAATACAAGCACTTAGAGTTTCTTTGAATCTACAAAGCCCTGAATTGCTGCAGCCTCTGGATAATTTGGGATATATAAGTCTGGGGCCTGGTTGCGGGGTCTGGCCTATAGATAAAAATTTAAGAGTTATCAGCATATGGATGGTATGTGAAACCAGATATTACATACAAAGTCAGTGGGGAAA
Organism: Pteropus vampyrus; assembly: GCF_000151845.1. Classification (NCBI taxonomy): domain Eukaryota; kingdom Metazoa; phylum Chordata; class Mammalia; order Chiroptera; family Pteropodidae; genus Pteropus; species Pteropus vampyrus. Next base: position 11,001,671 of record NW_011888806.1, read on the forward strand.
CAAGGAGCCTGGAAGAGAGGAGGGGGATGGGAGGGCAAAGGAAAGAAACTTGGAATTAGATGGCCAATGGAATTATCATAACAGAGATTCAGATGGTATCCGTTCATTCTAAATAAACTCCAGAAATAATTATTTGGATTCTCCAAAGCAACCTATTTATCTTCAAAATGATGGCATTAAGAACATCTTTTAAAAATAATTTGCAGCTTAACTGAATTTAATTATTCATTAAATCAGTTTGAATGTATTGACCACACTAAGGTTCACAGCAGGCAAAAATTCTGGAAAATTCAAGAAATATCTTCTGTCTTGTTGCAAATAAACAACACTAATTGCTGAATTTATTTACCTCACACACTGGTCCTGGAATACAGTGGAGTTTTGTGTGTGTGTGTGTGTGTGTGTGTGTGTGTGTGTGTGTATACATATATATACATACATATACATACACACACATTTTTTACATTTAGCAAATAAGCTTGAATTCTATTAGCCCCATTTTTTTATGCCAGAGATCCAAACTCAGTCACTGCCCCCATCTGAGTTTAGTAACAAACATTTAATTCTTTGAATTAAAGCACAAAAAGAAGAATAAGAAATAAACTCTTAGTCTACGGCCATGCCACCCAGAACAAGCCGGATCCCATCTGATGTTGAAAGCCAAGCAGGGTCAGGCCTGGTTAGTATTTGGATGGGAGATCACCTAGGAAGATCAGATGCTGTAGGTGTAAAAAATAAAAAAATAAGGGACTATAAGCTGACAAGGTCCTTGCAATCTGTGAGGTCAACCAAGGATTGCCTCATCTAAAAAATAAAAAAATAAAAAATAGAAAAAAGAAGTGCCATCAGTAAGGGGTGGGCCCATGTGCCTCTTGTTCACTATGCATATAGCACCAAAACACAATGCCTGAAATTCAAATAGTTGTTGATTTAATAAATGAAAATTTCTATCAGATGCCTTAGAGCTAGATTGAAAAGAGAGAAAAGGTTCTAAGGTTGTTACCTGGCTAGGGTTTACAGTGAGCACGATAATTTAAATGATCCTTTTTAGGTTGTTACTACCCCCGTGAACCTTTCTAAGCAAGATTTTCTCCCTGGTGACCACCAACCTCCTATTATTTCTCTGTTTTCTCCACTGAATAAAAATCCCAATAAAGTTTGTTATGTTTATCCACAGTGAATAGTCTCTTTCCATCTTTTTCTGCAAACAATACTGAGGTGGTAACTTCCTGCTTATTTTTAAATATGGATTACAGAAAAATATTGCAAGAAAAGAAAATAGATCAAGGAGAATAACAAAGGAAAATATTTGTTCATCTATTGCCAATCTCAACCCCATATCAGTTGAATCAAATACACTGAGGCTTATTTGGTCCTTCCATCTCCCTATGCATACTTCAATCTCACACAGACCTAGACAGTGTAAAGAGGCTCCAGTTGTTCCAAAGTTCTCTCCCTCCATCTGTGGGTCTCAACTGTGTGCTATATGAATGCTCTCAACAATTTCTCCCAGAACAATTCCTACTCATTCTGTTTTGTGCATGCCTGTTGCCAATGGTTTATTCCCTCTCTTATGAGAGTCCTGATATTTTTCTGTGTGCAGTTAGGCTTACTCCAAGAATGCTGACTGACTAGAGAGAAGCTGGGATGACACCAGGTAAATGGACCCCAAAACTCCTCTACCACAGAGAGCAGAGTCTTTCTGGTGATATTTCAAGACAGAGACCTAAAGAATGTGGGTAGAACTAAAGTTCCCATGCTGACATGTCATTTGAACCTCTCAACACCAAACATCTGAAATGTACACACATAGAGTTTTGTTTTAGTTTTAATAATTTCATGCTGAATATCTTGGTGCAGGAGACTTCCTTGTACTCTACCCTCCTTTTGGAACATATAAAACAATACATTCCTTTTAAAACAGTAAATTCTTTTTAAAATAGGTTTAATCCATTGTTAAGGGGGTATACTTGGAAGATATTTAACAAATAACTTATCAAAGTGTGAATCCAAAAAAAAAAAAAAATGGCACCTGGCTTATAAATTTTAATTAGCATCCAAATGAGCATCTGTTTATGGCTGAGTCTCTGCCAAGCACCTGTTCCAGGCCACACTTGGCATGGTGAAGAGGTTCGGATAGTTTAATAGCAGAAGGTATTGGCAGCATTAATTTATTCTCAGTCTCTATGGTAAACCCTTAATATCGCAACACAGCATAGAGCACCATATGTATTCCTTCACTGATAAACTGCTTTACCTGCAGGCATTTTAATAAATAATACAGGATGAAAATGATGATGATTCAAATTTATTAAACAAATGTAGATGCTATCCATAGATTCATCATTAACTGAGCATCCCTATGGCCCTGGGGCTGCACTGTGTTCCTCAGAACACACTGGAAATACTGCTCCCAATCCTCCAAGATTGCTCCCTATAATGATGATAAGTCTTTCCCTACTTTTTCCATAAGGTCAGAGTTTCATAGATATTAATAAAACAAAACAAAATGTGTTTCCTTCTTTCTGTGTTAAAAAAAAAGTTCTTAGAGAGAATTTTCTAGGTCCATTTTCTCATTTAAACTCTCCCAGTCCATATAACTTTCTAGTAACAGACTCCAAAAACTATGTGCTTGCCAAATTTGGCTACCTCTAGGTGGTCACAACTTTATCAGTTTCTCAGATCCTGGAATCTTCTTCACTCTCCTGACCCAATTTCTCATTTACCCTCTTTGGAATATAGAAGCCAAAAGCAGACACAAAGCCAGATCTTGCCATAAAGACTTCCTCGCCTTGTCTAAAAATCTGGAAAAGACTCACCTGTGAAGAATGTGTTCACAGAGAAAACAATCATCCCCTGCTCAGGCCCCTCCCATGCCCTTACTGGTTACCTCACTCCACCCTTCTCTCCTGGCTAGATCTGCAACTGACCAGGCTGAATGAGCCTCCAATTGCCCCAAGTAGATTTCTTGGTCCCTCAAGTCCATAACCTGCTCCCAGCTCTCTTCCCTCATAAACCTAACCATCAGACTTCTAGCTTCCTGCAGTTAAAGATATATATATCTATTTGCTTTTTCTAATCTTTTTTCTTACAACTTCTCCCAGGATGACCCTCTTAAAATAAAAATAGGATCATTCTTTTACTTAAAACAAATAGCTTCCAGGTATGCCTACAATAAAATCCAAACTCTTTTCCACAGACTATATTAAAAGACTCTCTCCTCTCTCTATCCCTTGAACCACTAACACCATACTAGCATATGTATACGTGCGCACACGCGCACGCGCGCGCGCACACACACACACACACACACACACACACACCCTTTACATGACTAGCCACTTCGATCTTTCAGGTCTTAGCTCCTCAACATCACTACTCAGTGAAAACTGCAGTAGGCAGAATAATGGCCTCCCAAAGGTATCTACATCCTAATTCCCGGGACCTACAACTATGTCGTTACATGGCAAAAAAAAAAAAAGAATTATGACTATAGACAGAGTAGGGTTGCTAGTCATCTGAATTAAAATAAGGAGATTCTCTTGGATTATCCTAATATTCCCAATGTAATCACAAGAGTCCTTAAAAGTAGAAGACAAAGCTATGACTATGGAAGAGAGATCCAAAGAGATGGCAATGTGAGAAAGACCAAGTATCTTGGAAGATGGAAAAAGAGGGCCAGGAGCTGAAGAATGTGGTTGCCTGGAAGCTATTAATTTTTTTTTTTTTAAAAAGGGCAAGGAAACTGATTCTTCTGTAAAGCCGCTGGAAGGAATCCAGCCTGCTGCTAAAGCCTTGATTTTATCTGTTAGATCCATTTTGTACTTCTGAATAACTGAACTGTAAAATAAGTTTGTGTTGTTTTAATTAAGTCTTAAGTCTGTGGTAATCTGTTACAGCAGCAATAGAAAACTTATACATACCCATTCTTTGATTCCCACTAATACATCTGCCTTCCCCTCCTGTTATTTGCCAGATTTATTCAACAAATATTTTATTATAGTTTCAGTATATCAGATGCTGTTTTTGTTCCTGTAGATAAACCCAGTGAACAAAATGCACAGAAATCTCTTCCCTCACTTTGCTTAGACTCTAATACATACGCCTCATATAATTTTGTTTATGACAGCTTGGTTTTATAATACAATACTTTGGGAAGTTTTCGTTTGGCGATTTTTTTTTTTTTTGCTTGACTATCCCACAAGAAATACCATTTCTACATACTTCATCACCATGCAAATCCAATAGAGTGTCTGACACATAATGTGTTCAATAAATACTTATTGAATTAATAAATGAGTCAGATAATGAAGGATCCTCTAACAATGCATATTCTCCAGAAATTTCTCCTCTAACTATTCTCTCAGATTCCTTTTGTTCCTATGCATTTATTAATTAAAGACTCATGGGTCAGACGTGAGTAAAGGAATAAGGCCCCAAAGAATTCCAGAAGTAAATTGTCTTTCTCAGGGCCGCTATTTCAAGAACACCATAGACCGTGTGGCTTAAACAGTAGAAATGTATTTCTCACAGTTCTGGAGACTAGAAAGTCCAAGATCAAGACACCAGCACATTTGGAGTCTGGTGAGAGCACTCCTTATGGTTTGCAGATGTTCATTTTCTCATTGTGTTCTCATATGGTAGAGAGGAAGAGAGATCACCTCTATCCTGTATCTTTTTATAAGAGTATTAATTCATTCATGATGGCTTCACCTTCATGATTTAATCACTTCCAAAAGGTCTGACCTCTAAATATCATCATATTGAGGATTTATGCTTCAAAATATGAATTTGGGTGTGATACAAATATTTAGTCCATAGCAAAGAGCATAAGCAAATTTGCTTGCTTAATCCCAAATGGCTGTGATAGATATTGTTTCTTTTTTTTTTATCAAGTCTGATATTTCCCTAGACTAATGGCTCTGACAAGGAAGAAACATCTCTTATTCCTTAACTGTCTTTATGATCCCCACACTTGTTGTGCCTGGAACATTCAATGTCTGATTGTTGAATGAAGGGATAAATAATGAATATATTTGCATTTCAGATTACAAATATTTATAAATTGAGGCTTCAGTGAGCTGACACTTGCCCAGTGGTGTTTGGGAAGCAGGAGGTGGTGAGTGCATGGAGTCCACATTTATGTAAAGAAACTGCAATTTGAATTAAGTATTAATTGAACAGTTAATTAATGTCTAGCCCTCCTCAGGGTGGAAATATGCTGCCATCTATAAAAATGCTACTAATTAAGTTGATAACCTGAAAAAAATTTCAGCCTGGCCTGTAGAAAACTCAACTCTAGTGCCAGGGACACTTAGGTACAAAGTGGGACTGAAGGACAGTCATCGTGGAAGGTAGGGGTGGGGAATCATGATCAAGGGCATAGAGAAAACATTAGCAAAAGGAGATTGGATTAAACATGGCAGAGTGAGAGACGTCCTCAGATCTCTCCTCTTGAAACAACAATAAGCTGAACATCTAAAACTCAACAAAAAACAATAAAATGCACACCAGCACATCTGAGCATGGGATCGGTGCATAGAAGCTACCACAGGTCAGAATCCAGGGTGTGTTGGGCAGTGGACTAGGAGAAACAAAAAAGCTGCCTCAGCTGGACCTCCCTGGAGGATGAGGGGGAGGAGAGAAGGTGTGGCAACTTCCCTGAAAAGCCCTGCCTTGGAGAGTTGTGAGCACGCAGTCGGTGACAGGGCCCAGTCATCGGGACAGAAAGCAGAGAAGCGAGATGGGACAGCAGAGAAACAACAGTTGATGATTTTTACCCTCCACAGTAGCAAAACTGAGGCTGAGCAGCAGTCCCCAACCCTGAAACCAGAGGGCCCACTCCCCCATATCCTCTGAGACTGAACACCACAGAGCCCCAGAGGAATCTGAGCAAACGCTAACAAAACTATTGCTAACACTGACAGGGACTGAGACTGAGAGTAGCAAGCATGATTAAATATCTACAAGAAAATAAAAAGGCATTATTAAGGCTTTATTATAAAGCAAGGATCCAAGAGGCTTAGATGCCACCTACTGGAAACCAAAAGAAAAACACCTTCTTTGCAACAGGCTACTGACCATTATATAATAAATTTTCTTTCTGGAAAAAGAAAGCAGAACACACTCCATTAATGCCCAGGAGAAGAATAGTCCAATAAACATCATGAACAACCAAGATGACAAGGCATCTCAGAAAGAAAGAGAAAAATCTCCACAAAATAAGCTTACAAACACAGAAATATGCAACTTAAATGACAGAGAATTCAGGATGGTACTTCTGAAAAAACTCAATGAGATCCAAAACAAATTATATCAACAATTTCTGGAATTGAAAAAAACACTTAAATGAGCAGAATGACTTCTTTAGCAAGGAGATTGAAACCCTCAAAAGGAATCAAATAGACCTTCTGGAGATAAAGAACACACTGCAAGAGATGAAAATTGAAATAACAAGCTTGGGCAATAGAGTCGACCAAATGGAGGAAAGGATCAGTGATATCAAAGACAGAAATCTAGATATAAATCAGAAGGAAGAAGAGAGAAACTGAAGGATGAAAAATAATGAACGAGAAATACAAGAACTAGCTGATATCATTGGAGAGAAAATAAGAAAAATGGGAATTCTCAAACGGGAGGAAAAGGAGCAGGGATTAGAAAGCAATTTCAGACAAATAGTGGACAAGAATTTGCCAAGTCTAAGGAAAAAGCTGGAGCTTGGAATTCAAGAAGTCAACAGAACAACAAATGAATTATCTCACCCCAAAACAGCCTTCACCAAGACACATTGTATTAAAGTTATCAAAAATCAATGACAAAGACAGAATTCTCAAAGTAGCCAGGGAAAAGAAGATGGTAACCTATAAAGGAAAACCCATTAGATTATCGTCGGACTTCTCAGCACAAACCTTATCAGACAGAAAGAAAGAGAATCAAATATTCAAACTACTAAATGAAAGGAACTATCAGCCAAGAATAATGTATCCAGCTAAGCTCTCCTTTAGATATGAAGGAGAATTCAAGACCTTTCTAGACATACAAAAATTGAGGGAATTCTCCACTATGAGGCCTGCACTATAGGAAATACTGAAAGGGGTCAGCTCACCTAAAACAAAATTACACACAAAAAAGCATAATTAAGAGTAAGGTAAAAAGCAGGCTGATAAAAGCAGAGGAGTGCAACCTTTACTATGAACAGGGCATTATAAACTTAAAATAAGAAGAGATTTGCTATAGCAAGATAGCAATGAACATTCAGCATACATAGGGACAAATTGAGACAACAATGACTGAAAAAGAGGAGGATTCAAAGATCCAAATTCTCAAAGAGGAATAGAGATAAGGCACACACAGAAGAAGAGGGATGACTGTGTGTATATATATATAAAACTATGTATGTACATAAAACTATCCTTTACATATTCGTAATGGTAACCATATTCCAAAGATTCAGAACTGAAGTATATAACATAAAACAAGAAGAATTAGAGAGAAAACCCACAAAAGTCAACCAAAATAAAGAAAACAGAAACACAAAGACAAGGAAGCAATGGAAACATCGAGCTACCAGAAAGCAAAAGATAAAAAGACTATAAGAAGGCCTCATATTTCAAAAATCACTCTAATATGTAAATGGACTTAATGCACCAATAAAAAAGGCATGGAGTTGCAGATTGGATCATAAACAAAACCCAATCATATGCTGCCTCCAAAGACAAATATACACTCAAAGTGAAAAGGGTGGAAAATGATATTTCGAGCAAATGGCATTCAGAGAAAAGCGGGAGTAGCAGCACTAATATCAGATGAAAGAGACTTCAAAATAAAAAATGTGAAGAAAGATACTAAGGGACACTTCATAATGATAAAGGGAATCATGCACCAAGAAGACATAACACTTATTAATATCTATGTTCCCAAACAGGGAGCACTGAAATATATAAAGCAATTACTAACAGAATTAAAGGGAGAAACAGACCAAAACACTATCATAGTAGGAGACCTAAATACTCCATTGTCATATGTGGACAGATAATCCAAACAGAAAATCGATAACATCCTAGAGATCACCTAGAGATCAACTGCAAAATGAAATCAGGAAGAACCACAAATACATGGAGATTAAACAACATGCTACTAAAGAATAACTGGGTCACAGGAGAAATAAAAAGAGAGATCAAGAAACACATAGAAACGAATGATAATGATAATATTTAGACCATAGCAAAGAGCATAAGCAAATTTGCTTCCTTAATCCCAAATGGCTGTGATAGATATTGTTTCTTTTTTTTTTATCAAGTCTGATATTTCCCTAGACTAATGGCTCTGACAAGGAAGAAACATCTCTTATTCCTTAACTGTCTTTATGATCCCCACACTTGTTGTGCCTGGAACATTCAATGTCTGATTGTTGAATGAAGGGATAAATAATGAATATATTTGCATTTCAGATTACAAATATTTATAAATTGAGGCTTCAGTGAGCTGACACTTGCCCAGTGGTGTTTGGGAAGCAGGAGGTGGTGAGTGCATGGAGTCCACATTTATGTAAAGAAACTGCAATTTGAATTAAGTATTAATTGAACAGTTAATTAATGTCTAGCCCTCCTCAGGGTGGAAATATGCTGCCATCTATAAAAATGCTACTAATTAAGTTGATAACCTGAAAAAAATTTCAGCCTGGCCTGTAGAAAACTCAACTCTAGTGCCAGGGACACTTAGGTACAAAGTGGGACTGAAGGACAGTCATCGTGGAAGGTAGGGGTGGGGAATCATGATCAAGGGCATAGAGAAAACATTAGCAAAAGGAGATTGGATTAAACATGGCAGAGTGAGAGACGTCCTCAGATCTCTCCTCTTGAAACAACAATAAGCTGAACATCTAAAACTCAACAAAAAACAATAAAATGCACACCAGCACATCTGAGCATGGGATCGGTGCATAGAAGCTACCACAGGTCAGAATCCAGGGTGTGTTGGGCAGTGGACTAGGAGAAACAAAAAAGCTGCCTCAGCTGGACCTCCCTGGAGGATGAGGGGGAGGAGAGAAGGTGTGGCAACTTCCCTGAAAAGCCCTGCCTTGGAGAGTTGTGAGCACGCAGTCGGTGACAGGGCCCAGTCATCGGGACAGAAAGCAGAGAAGCGAGATGGGACAGCAGAGAAACAACAGTTGATGATTTTTACCCTCCACAGTAGCAAAACTGAGGCTGAGCAGCAGTCCCCAACCCTGAAACCAGAGGGCCCACTCCCCCATATCCTCTGAGACTGAACACCACAGAGCCCCAGAGGAATCTGAGCAAACGCTAACAAAACTATTGCTAACACTGACAGGGACTGAGACTGAGAGTAGCAAGCATGATTAAATATCTACAAGAAAATAAAAAGGCATTATTAAGGCTTTATTATAAAGCAAGGATCCAAGAGGCTTAGATGCCACCTACTGGAAACCAAAAGAAAAACACCTTCTTTGCAACAGGCTACTGACCATTATATAATAAATTTTCTTTCTGGAAAAAGAAAGCAGAACACACTCCATTAATGCCCAGGAGAAGAATAGTCCAATAAACATCATGAACAACCAAGATGACAAGGCATCTCAGAAAGAAAGAGAAAAATCTCCACAAAATAAGCTTACAAACACAGAAATATGCAACTTAAATGACAGAGAATTCAGGATGGTACTTCTGAAAAAACTCAATGAGATCCGAAACAAATTATATCAACAATTTCTGGAATTGAAAAAAACACTTAAATGAGCAGAATGACTTCTTTAGCAAGGAGATTGAAACCCTCAAAAGGAATCAAATAGACCTGCTGGAGATAAAGAACACACTGCAAGAGATGAAAAATGAAATAACAAGCTTGGGCAATAGAGTCGACCAAATGGAGGAAAGGATCAGTGATATCAAAGACAGAAATCTAGATATAAATCAGAAGGAAGAAGAGAGAAACTGAAGGATGAAAAATAATGAAAGAGAAATACAAGAACTAGCTGATATCATTGGAGAGAAAATAAGAAAAATGGGAATTCTCAAACGGGAGGAAAAGGAGCAGGGATTAGAAAGCAATTTCAGACAAATAGTGGACAAGAATTTGCCAAATCTAAGGAAAAAGCTGGAGCTTGGAATTCAAGAAGTCAACAGAACAACAAATGAATTATCTCACCCCAAAACAGCCTTCACCAAGACACATTGTATTAAAGTTATCAAAAATCAATGACAAAGACAGAATTCTCAAAGTAGCCAGGGAAAAGAAGATGGTAACCTATAAAGGAAAACCCATTAGATTATCGTCGGACTTCTCAGCACAAACCTTATCAGACAGAAAGAAAGAGAATCAAATATTCAAACTACTAAATGAAAGGAACTATCAGCCAAGAATAATGTATCCAGCTAAGCTCTCCTTTAGATATGAAGGAGAATTCAAGACCTTTCTAGACATACAAAAATTGAG
>NW_011888806.1:11012172-11012514 GCF_000151845.1 Pteropus vampyrus
GAAAGGAACTATCAGCCAAGAATAATGTATCCAGCTAAGCTCTCCTTTAGATATGAAGGAGAATTCAAGACCTTTCTAGACATACAAAAATTGAGGGAATTCTCCACTATGAGGCCTGCACTATAGGAAATACTGAAAGGGGTCAGCTCACCTAAAACAAAATTACACACAAAAAAGCATAATTAAGAGTAAGGTAAAAAGCAGGCTGATAAAAGCAGAGGAGTGCAACCTTTACTATGAACAGGGCATTATAAACTTAAAATAAGAAGAGATTTGCTATAGCAAGATAGCAATGAACATTCAGCATACATAGGGACAAATTGAGACAACAATGACTGAAAA
>NW_011888806.1:11012564-11012885 GCF_000151845.1 Pteropus vampyrus
ATTATAAACTTAAAATAAGAAGAGATTTGCTATAGCAAGATAGCAATGAACATTCAGCATACATAGGGACAAATTGAGACAACAATGACTGAAAAAGAGGAGGATTCAAAGATCCAAATTCTCAAAGAGGAATAGAGATAAGGCACACACAGAAGAAGAGGGATGACTGTGTGTGTATATATATATAAAACTATGTATGTACATAAAACTATCCTTTACATATTCGTAATGGTAACCATATTCCAAAGATTCAGAACTGAAGTATATAATATAAAACTAGAAGGACCAGAGGGAAAACCCACAAAAGCCAAACAAAATAAA
>NW_011888806.1:11012935-11013293 GCF_000151845.1 Pteropus vampyrus
AGAAACACAAGGATAAGGAAGCATTGGAAACACCAAGCTACCAGAAAGCAAAAGATAAAAAGACTATAAGAAGGCCTCATATTTCAAAAATCACTCTAATATGTAAATGGACTTAATGCACCAATAAAAAAGGCATGGAGTTGCAGATTGGATCATAAACAAAACCCAATCATATGCTGCCTCCAAAGACAAATATAGACTCAAAGTGAAAAGGGTGGAAATGATATTTCGAGCAAATGGCATTCAGAGAAAAGCGGGAGTAGCAGCACTAATATCAGATGAAAGAGACTTCAAAATAAAAAATGTGAAGAAAGATACTAAGGGACACTTCATAATGATAAAGGGAATCATGCACCAA
>NW_011888806.1:11013343-11017060 GCF_000151845.1 Pteropus vampyrus
CAGCACTAATATCAGATGAAAGAGACTTCAAAATAAAAAATGTGAAGAAAGATACTAAGGGACACTTCATAATGATAAAGGGAATCATGCACCAAGAAGACATAACACTTATTAATATCTATGTTCCCAAACAGGGAGCACTGAAATATATAAAGCAATTACTAACAGAACTAAAGGGAGAAACAGACCAAAACACTATCATAGTAGGAGACCTAAATACTCCATTGTCATATGTGGACAGATAATCCAAACAGAAAATCGATAACATCCTAGAGATCACCTAGAGATCAACTGCAAAATGAAATCAGGAAGAACCACAAATACATGGAGATTAAACAACATGCTACTAAAGAATAACTGGGTCACAGGAGAAATAAAAAGAGAGATCAAGAAACACATAGAAACGAATGATAATGATAATACAACATATCAAAACTTTTGGGACATGGCAAAAGCGGTCATAAGAGGAAAGTTCATATCATTACAGGCCTACCTCCAAAAACAAGAATGAGTCCAAATAAAGAACCTAATGCTTCATCTTAAAAAACTGGAAAAGGAAGGACAAATGAGGCCTAAAGTTAGCAGAATGAAATAATCAAGATTAGAGCAGAAATAAATGAAATTGAAAACAAACAAAATAAATGCAACAAAGAGCTGGTTCTTTGAAAAGGTTAATAAATTTGACAAATCCGTGGCTAGATTCACTAAAGAAAAAAGAGGAAAGGCACAAATAAACAAAATTAGGGATGAAAGAGGGGAAGTTACGACTGACATCGCAGAAATACAAAGGATCATACAAGAACACTATGAAAATGTATATAACACCAAATATAATAATCTAGAAGAAATGGACCAGTACTTAGAAAAATACAAGCTTCCTAGACTGAATCAAGAAGATCTGGAAAATCTAAATAGACCAATCAGCAGTATGGAAATTGAAACAATCATCAAAAACCTACCAAAAAGTAAAAGTCCAACACCAGAGGGCTTCACCAGTGAATTCTACCAAATATTCAAAGAAGATTTAATACCAATTCTCCTCAAACTCTTCCAAAAAAATTGAAGAGGAGGCAATACTTCCTAACTCATTTTATGAGACCAATGTTACTCTGATACCAAAACCTGGTAAAGATAACACACAAAAAAGAAAACTACAGACCAATATCTTTCATAAACACAGATGCAAAAATCCAAAATAAGATACTAGCAAACTAAATACAGCAACATATTAAAAAGATTATACACCATGATCAAGTGGGCGTCATCCCAGGAGCACAGGGATGGTTCAACATATGTGAATCGATTAATGTGATATACCACATAAACAAATTAAAAAATAAGAATCATATGATCATTTCAATAGATGCAGAAAAAAGTCTTCGATAAGATACTGCATCCATTTATGATCAAAATACTTAACAAAATCGGTATAGAAGAAAAGTACCTTAACATAATAAATGCCATGTATGACAAATCCTCAGTCAACATTATACTTAATGGTCAAAAACTAAAAACCATCCCTCTATGATCAGAAACAAGGTAAGGCTGTCCCCTATCGCCACTGCTATTCAATATAACATTGGAGGTCCTAGCGAGTGCAATCAGACAAGAGAAAGATATAAAAGGCATCCAAATAAGAAACGAAGAAGTCAAACTGTCACTTTTTGTGGATGACATGATTCTCTATATAGAAAATCCTAAAGACTCCACAAGAACACTACTAGAAACAAAAAGTAAATACAGTAAAGTCTCTGGATACAAAATCAACGTTCAAAAATCCGTAGCATTCCTATATTCTAATAATGAAGTGTCAGAAAAAGAAGTGGAAAAAATAATTACTTTTGCAATTGCAAAAAAAAGAATAAAATATCTAGGAATAAATCTAATGAAACATGTGAAAGACCTATATAATGACAACTACAAGACCCCATTAAAAGAAATCGAAGAAGATACAAATAAATGAAAAGATATTCCATGTTCTTGGATTGGAAGAATTAACTTAATTAAAATGACTATATTATCTAAAGCATTATATAGATTTAATGCAATCCCCACCAAAATCCCACTGGCATTTTTCAAAGATATAGAACAAAAAATCATCAGATTTGTATGGAAGCACAAAAGACCCCAAATTGCCAAAGCCCTCCTTGTGGCTTTCCAGCTTTCCCAGCACCATTTATTGAAGAGGCTTTTCTTTCTCCACTGTATGTTTTTGGCTTTTTTGTCGAAAATTCTTTGACCATATAAATATAGGTTTACTTCTGGACTCTCGACTCTGTTCCACTAGTCTGTGTGTCTGTTTTTCTGCCAATACCATGCTGTTTGATTACTGTCACTTTGTAGTATAATTTGAAATCACATGACATCACTTAAAAGCAACAAATGAATAGGACAAACAAACAGAGACTCATGGACATGGAAAATGGACTAGTGGTTACCAGAAGGGAGAGAGGAGGTGGGAAGGGGAAAAATAAATCGCTAAAATATAAATAAATAAAATGTTAAAAAAAAAAAAAGAAATGAGACAAAGATTGTAATATCTCTTAGTTTAAAAATCTCCTGAACAGATCAAAAATGGATTCCTTCTTATAAGTGCATGTCATATGAAGATATATTAAAGAATGATTGCGCTAAAATGAAAATCAGTTGTTTTCACAAATGAAAATATATTTTTAGCCTTTCTAACCTTTCACATATTTATTTTTTTCTTTTAAAGACTGGAATAATATAAGCATGACTGCAAAAGAAACTGAGTATTTAGCAGGCTATTCTTTCTCTTATGAAACTTTCTCACTTTATTCCTAGTCTGTTTGGAGAATACTATTCCTTTAACTTCTCTATTAATTTACATTTAAAAAACCTAGCTTATGATAATTATTCTGTTCTTCATTAGAAAATATTTAAACTATCTCAAATATTAACATAGTCATGCTAATTATAATAAAAATCTCAATTTTAAAAATTTCCCTGACTCATTTATTATCTAGCACTTGAATTTTCAAATTATCTGATTACATTAGGATTGCCATGCCTCTGTCAGGTTAAAATACAACATTCAAAATCCTTAACCAAAACAAATAAAAATTAAGATACCAAGTAAACTTAATATTCTAAGAATGAAGATTATGCTTAATCTTATGACATCATGAATTATATACTGGGTTCAAAAAGCCTTCCTGTTGCTTAGCAGACCTTTAGTAATTTGTGTCAATGCCAGCTAAGAAATATTGGTTGATGTCTAAAAACATTTATTTTCCAAGATGCTAAATTAGAAGAATACCCATTCTTTTCTCTTACCTCATACCACCTCATTCGAGCTCTTGAATTTCAACATACTTTGGGTAATAGTTTGGAGATAAATTTAGCTTCAGGCTTCTCTATTAAGAAAAATCTGTCATTGCTAAATAATGTAGGAGTGAATAATGGTGATTGCACAGAACAAAGGCAATGATTACATCAGGTCCTGTTAGTACTCACATCTTTGAGAGATAAAGAGATATTTTGACAAAGGAGAATAATAAAGATCCTATGTACTCTAGTCACAGATGCCTCAGATTCTCGCTGCCTATAGAATGAATTAATCCAAATCCTTTCTTATGTAAGAAAGACCTTCCTCTCAACTGCAGGATCACATTTCTAAAAATGTCATTGCTTTGCTGACTAGATACACTTTTCCAGGAGTATGTGTATAAAAATATTAAATATATATCTTTGATA
>NW_011888806.1:11017110-11042468 GCF_000151845.1 Pteropus vampyrus
AAAAATAAATACGAGTTTTACAAGGTATTATTTTCAAAGGGGGCAGATGTGGTAAACAACATAGTTCAGGAGTATTTTTTATTTAAAAAATATATATCTTTGATATATAATTTAATATCAGAATGCTTTTAAAGAATTATTGGCACTTGAATTTCCAGAGACTAATAATTAGTAGAAAGGAATACTAGCATCTGGAAGCTGACAGTTATATGAATCAAAGAAATGCTGTAGGGAATAATAAATTTATAACATACTAGAACTCAGTTGACTAAAGCATTGCATTAATGATGCCAAGGTCACAGGCTCCACCCCTATCAAGCTACTTAGAGTCACACAGAGGAAGAGGTTGCTAATTAAGGAAACCTTGGCCTTGATATTGAAATGTCTGCTATTGGTCACAAATGACACAACATGAACATTTTAAAGAGTCCCATAATTACAGTGAAAAAAACAGCTTAAGTGCATTATTTAAAATCAATAGCATTATTTTTCTGACTATATGCAAAGAAAGAGAAACTGCTTTAAATGAAAAACAAACAAGCAAACCAAGCTCACCATATGATCCAATAATAAATTTAAAAACAAAATTATTAGAATGTGGTTTTGAATCTGTTATGACAATTATTAGCTAGATATCATTAGGCAAGGTATTTAAATTTTTCTCAGCCTTTATTTCTCTATATAGTACCCCTGTTCTGACACATACATACACGGAGTTGTTGTGAAGTCTAAAAGGTGCTGTATGTAAAAATACTTAGAATACAGTAGGTACTCAATTAAAGGGAGCACACTGCTGTCATGCGTGGCTTACTTTCCCTCAGTAATTACTGACCATATAGGGCAGAGAGCACAGGAAGCTATTAGTCACCCCTATTTGCCAGCGGCAGTCAACCTAATCCAGTGAATGTGGATTGTGCCCTCCTCTAAGGCAAGTATATACTTAGGATACAACCAAAGAAGAGGACATCACTTAGAGAGTTCAAACTAGTAAAATAAAAGAGTCACAGGTAGTACATAGTAAATGCTCTGTAAACACTGGTTAAATTAATAAATGAATAATAGTAAATGGACAACAAATGACTACTGTTAGATCATTTGAGCCTAATAATATTTCTACCCTTCTGTACTGAAACACAAAACTACAATATATTTATATTCTTTGTCATTGATACTTCTGGCCATAACTGCTAAATTAATCAGCTGGTGAATGCTACTAATGATTTAAGATGCAATATGAGTAGGTTATCTCTGTTGTGTTCCACTCATTCCAAAATAACTGTAATGACAAGTTTATAAACTAAGTGCGGGAAAACCAAGTCAGGAATTTACACTGAAGGTAGTTAAGTTTGTCCAAAGAATACTGAAGTCTTTCTTACCCTTCTACTTTCAGCAGCAAGTTAAAGAAAGAGCAAACATGGGACTTTGAACTATCGATCTCAAAAACATAGTAAGTAATTTTCTGCAACAGATAATATTCTCATACCTGGATGTAGATCTAATTTTTAATATATCACTTCATGATGAAAATGAACAACTTCATAGTTGTTTTAAGGTGCACTATTTTCTTGTAACCACACACCATATACCATCTATCCCACCCCAATCGAACCTTCCATAAGGACACTGTGAGAGCAGGGGTCTTCTCTTGACTCTGCTTCAATGGATGTCTGGAATCTGGATTGGGTAGCAAAAATTAAAATCCAACTAGTTTCCCTCCATTGGCTAATGCTGTAAATTGTTAAAACCCAATCTGAAAAGAATCTGTTACATATGTATACGGGCATATATATACATATGTATCGATAGGTTGATAGTTACACATATACATAATCTGCTCTTACAATCAAGATGAGATGTCTTCAGACAACTTCCACTTGTTCTGAAGGCTCAGCCTTATTCGTGTCTTCAGGCTTCATTTATTTTTACTGTACTCTTATTGTAAATTAAGCGATTTCCTTAAATTGATTTAATTTGGGTTTCTGTCACTTGCAATAGATAAATTCCAATACAACATTATATCAGTGCTTTTCCAGTTAAAATGTAGAAGGACCAAATTTAAGTAAGAAAAAAAAAAAAGAAGGTTCAGTCAAAGAGTAGAAGAGTAGAAAACTAACTTGAAAAAATAAAGGGAGCACATAATAGGGAATGCAGCTAGCATTAATGTAATGGCTAGGTGGAAAACCAGAGGAGAGAAGGAACAATTAAAGAAATCACTTTATAAACAATTTAAATCTCTAACCAATGTACTATATACTTGAAACTAAAAAAAATTAATATAAAGTAAAAAATAAATAAATAAATAATAAAAATTAAAAACTAAGTGTCAAAGCAACCAAGATGTTCTTCAATAAGTAAATAGATAAACAAACCTTGGTACATCTGTACAATAGAATATTACTTGGCAATAAAAATAAATGAGTTGTCAAACCACAAAAAGATATGAGGAACTTTAAATGCATATTATTAAGTGAAAGAAGCCAATCTGAAAAGGCTACACCCTATATGATTCCAAATATATGACATTGTAGAAAAGGCAAAGCTATGGAGAGTAAAAAGATCAGTGGTTGTCAGAGGTTAATGGGAGGGAGGGATGAACAGGCAGACCACAGAGGAATTTTAGGGCAAGGAAACTATTCTGTATGATACTGTAATGGTGGATACTTGTCATTATGCATTTGTCACACTTCATAAAATGTATAACACATAGAATGAACCCCAATTGGCTTTAGTTCATACTAATGTATCAATACTGGCTCATAGATTGTAAAAAGTATATCACACTAACATAAGATGTTAATAACAAGAGAAATTGGGGGCTAGATGAAGAGATTTATGGGAGCTCTCTGTACTTTTCACTCAGTTTTTCATAAATTGCTCAAAAAATATATTTTACCTTCAAATCTACCTCTGGGAGCAAATTTTCAAAGGCCCTTTAATATGTTTCCAGTAACAAAAATGTTTATTTTATACATTGTCAGCCCCTTGAGGATAGGGTTGGTATCTTGCAAAACTACATAATTCACTTATAATCCAAGATGGAATGCTTATATGTGGGAGGTTCCCAATGAATATTTGATAAATAGCACATAGATGAACAAATATTATACTATCATCAAGTTGATATGTAACCTTCAAGGATTAAAAATTGAAATAACTTTTTCAATTAACTCTTGGTTTCTCTTCTCTCCATCTATCAACCATTCACGTGGCAAGTATATTTCTCATGTGTCTAAAAGTGTAACTCCATTTAAGTTGGCTTTCAAGCTACAATTTTGTTCAAGAATGAAAAAGCAAACAAATACAATGTTTCCAGTTTGAGAAAACTTTGTTTCCCTTTAATTCTAAATGCAGTCTCCTGGAGCAAATACTCAGTTAAAGTCAGGTTTTCCCTTTTATTCCCTTGTTTCTTAAGATCATTTAAGTTACATATCATCTTGGGAAGGAGACTGGGAATTGGGGGCTGGTCTTTGTCTTCACTGGACCACACTGAGGCTTAGCTGCCCTCACCTCCAGCCATGGCAGCCAGACTCTGTCCCCACTGCATCTATACACTTAACCTTGGCAGTGCCTCTAATAGGTGGGTGTATACAGCTCTAGTCTTTACTGTCAACCTCAAGCTCTCTGCAGGCTCCCAGCACACTGCCAACTTACCTTGTGTCTTTCAGATGCTCTTCTACACTACTTGAAGGTGCTCTGGGCCCTGTGATGCCATCTACAGTTTTATTAAGGCCTTAGGCCTATGGCATTTGTACCAGCTCTTCCTTCTGTCTGGAGTGCTCTTCTCCAACATATCCTGTGGTGGCTCATGTGGCTCTTTATTAAAAAGTTGCCTTCTCAATAGGCCAATCCTAGAAGATCACCCTTTAAATTTTAACATACTCCTACACTATTGATTCCTCTTGCTATTTTTTCATACTATGTTTTCCATAGTGATTATCACTATGGATATTTTCACTTTTTTATTATGTTAATTGTTCATGGTCTGTCCCCACCTCCCATCCCTAATGTAAACTTTATAATAACATAGATTTTTTTTCCTCTTTCTTTTACTGACTTAACTCGAGTGCCTAGAAGAGAGCCCAGAATATATAAAATACTTAATAAATAAGTTTTGAATAAATACATTACTAGCCTTTTAAATAAAACCAGCACTCCATACAATACAGAACAAGTCTCTCAATACCAGCCAGACAGAACGATGACTGTCCCTGTCATTCACACACATTCTACATGCTCCGCCTCCTCCCTCCTCCCTGCTTTCCTGTTCTCTTCCTTCCTATTTATCCTTGCATCTCTGTTCTCGGGCTTTAATATCATATGTTCGAGATCTATTTTCAGTCGTTCTCTTTCACTGAATGACCCCTTTGTATTCCCTTCTCCAGCATATCCAACTCACCTTCCCCTTAAATTATGGTTCTGTAAATTGTCTTAAGTAAGGAATAATTTACCTAGCAGTCCTCAGAATAGAATTTCCACTATATCTTGTGTTTTCACACTCTGCATCATACTGTAGTGCTGGCGACTGACAAAACAGGAGTTAATATAACTTTTTAGGGAAACACCATAAAGTGAGACAGCTTGCATATGGAACCCTGGTAAGTACTAGTATTATGAGAAAAGTCGAATAAGTGAGAAGAGATGAAAAAAATTAAACTTAAAGAAGTAAGCAACTCTTGGGAGCAAATGGAGAAAATTTCCTTCATGAAGACAGTGGCCATCATTAGTACCAATGCTGAAGCACAGTCAAGCAAAATTAGATCTGAAAACCCTCCACTGGTTTTAGCAATTAAGTAGGTCAGTGTCATCAGTTTCTGTGGAATTGGGCGAGGGTAGAGCCTAGACACCAGATGATAAAGAGTTGAGGCATAAGAATGAGGATGGAGTTCTCCAGCCTATCACTAGATATTTGTGACTGAGTCCATCGGACAACAGAAAATTGCTCAGCCGAACTCAGCCTAGGTCACCTACCCACAGATACGTGAATACTGTTGTTTTAAGTCACTGAATTTTGAATGGATTTTTATGCATCAAAATTTATATTATGAGCAAAACTTGATCATGTATAAAAATAAATGGGAAGGAACTGGGAAGAGAAGGAGTCTGAGAATTTCAAAAAGAGTGGATAATAAAGCAAGGTATGTAATGAGTTTGAAAGAGTGAGATTCCAAACAAATGTGGAGGACTATATGTAGATGACATGAGTTTATAGATAAAGGGATAACAGACTGAAGAGGAGAATTCACAGCCTGAAGACTCACACTCACAGCCTGGAGATGAATCAGAGCCTTGAAGAGAGCGGCAAAGTTATGACTGATTCTCTCTTAATTAATGCTGTTGCTAAGAGACTCTGTGTCCAATCACACTTCACTTTTCAGCACACTCTTCCCCCTCCATCATTTTCTGAATTACCTAGCAATGAATACAACACATAATTTAAATTACTGTTTATTGAGTGATTTTGCCTATATATTTGTTATATAATGATAATCCAGTTGTTGAATTCTGCAAATTTTTGAAAATAAGTATTCAGGAAACTACATCCATCATTGGAAATTTAGATGATTAGGGTCCCTCTTCTTGTCAGCATCTTAAAGAATCAAAGATTAAACTATGTGTCACATGATCATTATTTGAAGTTCAAGTAAAATTCTTCAAAATAAATCTGATTCAATTAAATACCAAGAAATTATTTTATTTGAAAAAATGAGGTATTATGGGCTGAATTATATCTCCTCAAAATTTACATGTCGAAGCCTGAACCCTCTGTACCACCAAATATGACTGTATTCGGAGAAAAGCCTTTATAGAAGCAATTAAATTGAAATGGATAGGCCTTATTCCAGTATTACTAGTATCCTTATAAAAATCGATTAGGACACAGACAACAGAAACATAGGGACAAAGGTGAGGACACAGCAAGAAAGTAGCCACTTGCAAACCAATAAGAGAGGCTCCAGAAGAAATTAATCATGAAAACCCCTTGATCCCAGACCTCTATCCTCCCAGACTGTGAAAAATTAATTTCTGTGTAGCTTAAGCCACACAGTCTGTGTTGTTTTGTTATGGTAGCCCTAGCAAAGTAATACATGAGAGGATTTTCTATTAAAAGTAAATAAAGGAACCAAAATCAGACAGACACTACAAAAAAGCAACTGTACCCCAATAACATAGATGCAAAAATCCTCAACAAAAAATTAATAAATAAATTCAGCGATATAGTAAAAAGATCATACACTATGATCAAGTGGGATTTACTCTTGGGATGCAAGTTCGGTTCAATAACTGCAAATAATGAACATGACATATCATATAAACAAAATGCAGTATAAAAATTATATGGCTGTACAAATAGATGCAGAAAAGATATAATATCTGATGACAAGATGCAATATCCATTTATGATAAAAATGCTCAGCAAAGTGAGGATAGGGGAAACATAATTCAACATAATAAAGGCCATGTATGACAAATCCACAGCTAACATCACACTCAGTGGGGAAAAGCTGAAAGCTTTTTCTTTCCTTAAGATCAGAAAAAAAAAAAACAAGGATGTCCACTTTCACCATTTTTATTCAATATAGTATTGGAAGTCCTAGCCATAGCAATCAGACAAGAAAAAGAAATAAAAGTCATATGAACTGGAAAGGAAGAAGTAAAACTATCATTATTTGCGGATGACATAACACCATATATAGAGAACCCTAAGATTCTACCAAAAAAAAAAAAAAACTATTAGAACTAGTAAATGAATTCAGTAGAGTAGCAGGATACAAAATTAATATTCAGAAATCAGTTGCATTTGTATATACTAATAATGGACTATCAGAAGGAAAAATTAGGAAAGCAATTGCATTTACAATTGCATCAAAAAATAAAATAACTATGAATAAATTTAATCAAGGAGATAAAAAATCCGCACTTGAAAACTCTTAAGATATGACAGAAAGAAATTGAAGAAGACGCAAATAAATGGAAAGACATAGCATGCTCACGAATAGGAAGAATTAGCATCATGAAAATGTCCATACTACTCAAAGCGATCTAAAGATTCAATGCAATCCCTATCAAAATACCAATAGCATTTTTGAAAGAACTAGAACAAATAATTCTAAAATTTATATGGGACCATAAAAGACCCTGAAGAACCAAAGCAACCTTGAGAAAGAAAAACAGTTGGAGATATTATGCTACCTGATATCAAACTACACTACAAGATTATAGTAATCAAAAAAGCATGGTACTAGCATAAAAATAGAGCCCAGAAATAAACCCACACTGATATGGTCAATTAATCTACAACAAAGGAGGCAACAAAATACAACAGGGTAAAGACAGTCTATTCAATAAATGGTGTTGGGAAAACTGGACAAATACATGCAAGAAAAGGTGAAACTGGACCACCTTCTTACACCATGTACCAGAATAAACTCAAAATGGATTAAAGACTTAAATGTAAGACATGAAACCATAAAACTCCTAGAAGAAAACATAGGCAGCAAATTCTCTAGCATTGCTCTTAGTAATATTTTTCTGATATATCTCCTTGGACAAGGAAAAGAAAAGCAAAAATAAACAAATGGTACTACATCAAACTAAAATGTTTTTGCACAGAGAAAGAAACTAGCAGTAAAATGAAAAGGCAACCTACTGAACAGAAGATATTTGCTAATGATAAATCTGATAGGGGGGTAATATCCAGAATTTAAACAGAACCCATATAACAACGCCAAACAAACAAACAAACAATCCAATTAAAAATGGGCAGAGGACCTAAATAGACATTTCTCTAAAGAGGACAGACAGATGACCAACAGACATCTGAAAAGATGCTCAATGTCACTAATCATCAGAGAAATGTGAATTAAAACCACAATGAGATAGCACCTCACACCTGTCTGAACAGCTATCATCAATAAATCAACAACAACAAAAAAGTGTTGGTGAAGATGCGGAGAAAAGGGAACCCTCATACACTGTCGGTAGAATTGTAAATTAGTACAGTCATTATAGAAAACAGTATGGAGTTTCCTCAAAAAAATAAAACAAAGCTACCATATGATCCAGTAATTCCACTTCTAGCTATTTATCCAAAGAAATACAAAACATTAATTTGGAAAGATACGTGCATTCCTATGTTTACTGCAGCATTATTTACAATAGCCAAGATATGGAAGCAACTTAAGTGTCCACTAATAGACGAATGAACAAAGAAGATGTGGTACATATATGTAATGGAATATTATTCAGCCATAAAAAAGAATGACATCTTGCCATTTGCGACAACATGGATAAATCTATAGGGCATTATGCTAAATGAAATGTCAGATAGAGAAAGACAACATGATATGATTTCACTTATATGTGGAATTTGAAAACCAAATAAATGAACAAACAAAACAAGTAAAATCATAGATACAGAAAAAATTTTGATTGTTGACAGAGGAAGATGGATTGGGGGTGGTGGAAAAGGTGAAAGGGATTAAGAAGTACAAAGTGCCAGTTATAAAATCAGTCATGGGATATAAAGTGCAGTATAGGGAAAACAGTCAATAATATTATAATAACTATGTGTGGTGTCAGCTGGGCACTAGATTTATTGTGGGGGGATCACTTTGTAAGGCATAAAAATGTTTAATTGTTATATTGTACACCTGAAATAATAGTGTATGTCTACTGTAATTGAAAAGTAATTTTTTAAAAAAGCAGAAACACACCCACAAAGTAGATCAAGGAAACAAAACTCATGTTTTATAAACATGTATCAAAAGGAATGCCAACAATTTGGATTTGATGGATGAGAAAATGAAGCCATAAACTAGAGGAGGCTGACTAGGGATGGTGCTAGTAATCACCAGTCCTAGTGAAGGACTAACATTCAATGGTAGTAATTCAGTATAAGATATCTAATGCATGATCAAGAGACTCACTTAAGTGAGAGGAGATCCAATCTGAAATGTAGGTAAGCTCAGCATATGCATAGGCACAATCATGGGACAATGTTAAGAGTCAGTTGAATGGGGCCCTATTTATGATGCAAAATGCATACAGAGTGGACTATGTTTATCTGTAGGTATGAAGAAAAGAGTCCAGATCCTGGGCAGAAGGTTTGAAAAGCTAGAGAGGATAACAGAGTTCCAATCAAGCTAACCACTGTCAGGATGGGTAGTCAAATTCCATATGGAAATTGGAAGGCTCAGCCACAACACAACTTAACCACTGAGCCAACAGACTTGAGTCAACTGAAAGGTGGTTATGGGAAGACAACCATTTGGTGGCAAATGAGGGCTGATTGACCCTGCTGAAGCATGGCTAACTCTATATCCCCACCTGCTGGTAGAAGCAGAAGCCGTTAACATACAGATGGCATCTGCTAGGTCTGTCCCAGGAACTGAATTGAGCTGACCTTGCCAGCAGCAGAAACTGTCAATGTCCTTGGCTAAAAAGAGTATAATAATGTCTACTGGAGGGACGTGGGCATGATATGGAAGCAGCAAGGTGTTCTGGGATGAGATATTGCATTAGCCTTTCCAAACTGGCCTTTTCATATCCTGAAAAAGGGTTAAAAATGTTTCTCCGCATTTCTACATTCTTAGAACTCAGGTATCTAAGGTAACAGAACTTAATATTTCTAAATCAATATGTCATCAGGCACTACCTCAAGACTGAATATACATTTAAAAATTTTTGTACGTTTAAGTAAAAAGAAGGAACAGTTCAAATACGTTTTCTTGCTTTTTCTTTAAAGCTCATTTCAATGTAGGGACATTTCTAAAAGAAATACAAATCTTACCTCCCAAAGCCTTTTTGTTGACTGAGATCTT
Source organism: Pteropus vampyrus (assembly GCF_000151845.1). Classification (NCBI taxonomy): domain Eukaryota; kingdom Metazoa; phylum Chordata; class Mammalia; order Chiroptera; family Pteropodidae; genus Pteropus; species Pteropus vampyrus. Next base: position 11,026,932 of record NW_011888806.1, read on the forward strand.
ACAGAGATAACCACATTTCCTTAGCTGTGTCAATTATTATTATAATCTCATAGAAAACAATTCGGAAAGGAAAATGATGTTCTAGATATATATTAACCAGGTTTCTGCTAACATACAACCCCCAAAATCTCAGTGGCTAACAACAGACACACATTTTTCTCTCCTGGGTCTTCACATTGGTCAGAATGGGTTTGCCTCAGGCTGCAAGTCAAGTTCAGTTTCAGATCTGTTCCACATGCCTCTTCTCCTGGGACCTGTATCTTCCCAGAGCATGATCTTCTGATCTAGATGGCAAAAGGACAAGAAACCACACCTAACCATGCAAACATATTTGGAACCTCAGTTCATGTAACATCTGCTAACATTTCATGGGCCAAAAAGTCACATCACCAACCCTGAAGTCAGTGGGGCGGGGTTGTACACTCTGCCTACTCTACTGAGAGATAATGCAAAGGCTGAAAATGTATAGTCTATTACAGAGTGCGGTGAAGCTGAGAAACAAAAACCTAATCCATCAGAATAGTTGGCAAGAAGGGCAACCAAGGAAACCTCAAAAAGAACGAAAGGTAAGAAGAAACTTCCCGCCCTCCTGCCCCCAGTTTCTAGAAACTTTGTTAATATGTGACTTCCACAAACATGGATTTATACCTGCTGGACAATTCTGTCTTCATAATGGGGTATATAATTCATCAGAGAGAATATGTCTAAATTCTTTGTCTTTTAGGTGATTGAACTATAATATAAAATTATTCCTTTGACTTTTATTAAGACATTTAATTTAGTTAACAGATGCAATCTTATACGTCAGCTGAGCAGTTACCAGCTGACCAATGTAACCGAAATAGAAAATTATCTCTAAGGGCCATCACCATATGGTAGGTCACAGTGCAATTTACTTTGACCACTAATCAGTAAAGAAGAGACCCCAGACACAGAAGTAGTGGCACAGCAAAGAATGTCTTACAGAAAAAGAGACAAGCCCTTGGATACTGATATAGTGCTGTACCCCACCTAGTTTTTAAATGAGGTCCTGAGCTCCTTCAAACTAAGAGTCTCCCACTAGTTTGAGCAGCAGTGACCACTGAAATCTGCACACTTCTTTGTGGAGAAGTAGGAAGAATTAGTGTGTTGTGTCCACTCTCTTGAGATCTTCTCTGGTAGATATCCTTTGCCTAATTAGTTGTCTGGTTTAATAGTTGACTAATGTGAAAGCAACCTTGACCCATGTCTGGGTAGTCATTCTCATTGTCAGTCTTTACACTTGGACCAATTCCCAGCCCATGCCATTTGAAGCAAGGCTAATTTTCATTGAGAAATTAGTGAAAATTTATGTATCAGGCTATATTAGAAAAAGTTTTAAAAAAGAAAACTAATAAATGCTAGAAGCTGCTTGAGACCCTAATAGGAAGTTTGCAATTTGTACACCTGGATGTTGAGCAGCAGTATTAATAACAAGGTAAGAATAGAGGTACATGCACTTCACAGGAACACAAGTTTGTCAGTAATCCAGTTTCTGATATTGTGTAAATGTCAATTCAATATTACAGGTCTTATTCCTTCTGAGAACCTGTTACCATTTTTATTTTGTTTTAGTTCTTGTAGTTATATAATGTAGAGACATTGGCTGAGATATTCAATAAAGTTTTGAAACAATAACATCCTGCCTTATTGAAGGCCCCTAACTAACAGACATCCATCATAATATACATTCAGACACAAATAAGAAATTCAAAGTATTTGTCATTCCTATTCTCCCTGAGAATTCTGAGTTAAAAGCAGCCAAGGCAAACTGTAGCTGAAATGTGAACATCATTATGATGCTTGCATAGTGACTTTTGAGAATACTGGACTCCACCAGGATGAACAAAAATCTGAACACTTACTCACTTACCAAGTCAGAGAGACCTGAGAAAAGAACCTCCTTTTTTTTTTTTTTTTTTTAAATCACTCTATATAAATATAGCAGGAACTGCCTAGAGCAGAGGTGGGAAACTCTTGGTACAAAGGGGTCCCTGAGCCAAGGGCTCAGTGAGCCAAGCTGTGCAGAAGTGAGACACCCCATTCTTCCTTTTCATTGCTTTCCCTTTCCTTTGGCATCACTCTCTCCACCCACAACTTTTCTATCTTTTTCCTCAAGCAATCTCCAATTATCCTGCCTAAACTTGGTCATTTCTTCCACTTTTCCTCTAACAGCAAGTGTCTGACTTGCTAACTGAGATTTGTGCAACCGCAAGGAAAGCAATCTGTGCCACAGGAGTCTTTTCTTCTCAAATCAACTCCTCCACTTATCAATAAATAGCTGTAGTGCCTGTTCACGGCATCTCTTTTCACTATTTGCTTGTTTTATGGTGTAATTTATTTCCTCTTGCTGATCTGCTCTTGCGTTTGTCTTCTTTCTTCTCTCTTTTGTCTTCATATCTTCTCTTTCTTTCACATTGTCATTCCATTTCTTTTCCTTATTTCCTCTCTACCTTCCCACATGCTTGTATTCTAATTACTTCTATTCAAATAATCAAGTATGGCTGTGAAGGAAGCCTAGAAACCACCCAGGCAGAAGCATTTATTTTACACATGAAGAAGCTGAGGTCCAGAAAGATTGTGACTTTCTCAACATTGCCTGGCTTATACCTGAACTCGGGACTAGAAGGCAAAACCACTGACATCCAGCTCATTCTCTTCCCATAATGGCTAGCAGAATTATCAGCACATGAGTGACAGCTGTCTTCCATTATTCTCATATTCTCATAATAGCACCTGTTTGTCAACAAACAACATGATATTGCTCAGCTTTTTACATAACCCGAGTCCAGATATTTCTGCCAGCTCCAAATCGGAATCAGACAATATCTTGTCACCCAAAATTCATCCCAAGTGTATACCCTTCTCCACCAGTCCCATATGTTGCTGTGTCTAGTTTCCAAGACATTGTCCACATTCTCTTCTATGTGCCAGGACCACTGCTGCCCACAGCGCTCTGAAGCACAGGAAGTAGAATGATGGTGGGTTAGGTAGAGACAATGACAAACCCTAAACCTTACATCGCAGCAGTACAGAGTGTCCTGCAGTGGTCAAAGCCTCCCGCTGTTAGAAAGCCTAGCTTGCAGCTGGCTGGACTGTGGTCTGTCTAGCCTTTAAGCTTTTAAACCACTGTTCTTTAAGCTTTTAAAAACTTCTGCTGCTAGTGCTGCTGCTGTTTGTTTTTTCGCCTGCTTGCATGTTTTTTAAATCTCAGAGATTGATTGGGGCAGGTTTTCTGAAATAAAATTAGAGCTAAAAATATTTTCTGAGTTTCCTTCCATTGCATGTATTGTACTTTTCATATTTTCTACTTCTAGTAAACCAAAGGAAGAATAATGGTTCCAAACATTTACTGAGGCCTTATTCTGAGGCACTGTGCTTGGTCTTTAGATGGACTGCCTCATTCCATTCCCACAGAATTTCCATAAATTAGATACCATTATTACTCATGCATTGCAGATCAAAAACCTAGGAATTAGAAGATTGAAACTCTGGAGCTGGCATTCTTGAGGTATTTCCATAAAGGAGTGGATACAGCCCCTGCATCCATTCCCAATTCAGTCTGCCCTCTGCCATGGGAGCTCAGGTTTTGAAGCACTTTGAGTCTGGGTCTCGGGACTACAGGGAAGTAGTGGTTCTCTTGACTGACATCCCAATGCCTGCTATTGAGCTATACTCTTTCTGCTTGTAGCATTATTAATCTGATCTTGAATTGGCCCAGCAAGTGTACTCGAAATTTGCTACACAATGCAATGTATATATATGCCTTACTGTTGAATTGTACACCTGAAACTTACTGGATTTCGTTAACCAATGTCACCATCATAAAAAATTAAAATTAAAAATAAAAATTAAAAATAATTTGCTTAGTCATTTCTTCTGTTGGCAAAGAACAGGGGACTTATTTACCCCTATACTTGTCATTTCCTCATTTGCATTTGTTCTCACACAGTTGATATATTAAACAAGTCATTTGTAACTTATCCTTGTCAAACAGATTAAATGTAGCTGGTCTCAGATAAATATATAAATTGCTTTCAAAATTTCCAAATTTCAACAACCAACAAAGAGCTAATGTTTTGGCAACACGACATGTCCCCATCTAATACAGAAACTGGGAGCCTTTCCACAGACGTTTTATCGTTATGTGCAAAATTTAAAAATTAAAACATAAATTCATGAGCCAGTTTTTGCTTTTTAGACTGTACAGCATTTCCTTTTGCAAATTAGAGCTATGTCCTTTCTAAAAGAAAATCTGTAATTTAGAAATAGCATCTGAAAATAGTGCCAGGTTAAAAATCTAACATAAATAGCAGGTGTTGATGGATGATGCTAAATAGTCCTTAATTACAAAGGCCACGTGCAGGAGAATAAATCAGTGTAACTCAAGCGATTCTAAGATCAAAACACATAAATAAAATGGAGGAATTTATGTAGCACATTTCTTCTAGAATCTGCATTTACTGGCAAAAGATTTTGCCTTCTCTCACTGATAATTTTTATTCTAAAAAAAAAAAAAGGAAGGCCACAGAAAAAATATATTTGCAAAGATAACCATTCCAACGGGGAAATTCATCCCATTCCTACCCATTTCCTCTGAGACTTGACTCCTTCAAGTACCCCAGTATCTTCTATAATATCTTCCTCTCCAGCTCCCATTTTTTCAACTAATTTGAATATAGCCAGATTTCTTTTGTTTTAAAAAAAAATAAAACTAATGCTGTCTCTCACATTTATTAGAAGAGCAGTCTAGTCTTCAGGTCTCCATTCTCCTATTTATTCTTTAATCTAGTCATTCATTCATTCATCTGTCCATTCATTAATTCAACACATACTTACTAAGCATCTACTATACATAAAACCTTGTATTAAAAGCTGTTGGAAAAATATACAAATAATCATGTTCTGAGTTTATCCTCCATCATCTATTTGCCACAAAAAATATACATTAAAACAAATCATTATAATTTTCAGTAATCAATAACATGTAATTCCTTCCAGAGATGCGCATGTTTTAAGACTGTTCAAAGCTATGCTTTAACTTCTAATGGTGAAATTTCAGGCACCATGTAGGGACTTGTTTTGAAAGGGACCACTGCTCTACCTGTGTCAGGAGTTAAATAGAAGGCCAAGAGTCTACGCAATAGAGAACGTTAGATGGAGCTGGTTGAAAAGGGGGAGACAAAATGATATACAACAGATTAAAGCACAGCTTCAACCAGGAGTGATTTTGCCTTTCAGAAAACATTTATCAATATCCGGATACATTTTTGGTTGTCACGTAGGGTAGGTGTTGCTACTGGCTTCAGTAGGTGAGGGTAAGGATGATGTTAAACATTCTTAAATACACAGGAAAGTCCCCATAACAAATAATTATGCAGCTAAAAACGTCAGTACTGCCAAGATTGAGAAACCTAAGATTAGAGGAACAAGTATGAATTATTTCTTTTTTCCTTGCATTCTACAGCTGATGATTAGATAGCAACTTGTAAATGGCTAGGGTGGACCAGCTTGAGTATATATGAAAACAGGTTCTGAAAATATTGTCAATGTTCAGAAAACAATGCAATTATTTCCTTCAAGAGGAGGTGGCGTTAGTACTCGCAAGAAGAGAAATGAGCAGCTGTGATGTTTGGGAGAGATCCCTGGGCTGCTCCTCAGAATATCTGGCTTTGAATCCAGGCTCACATTTATAAGACTTTGTGACTTGGACAAGTTACTAAAAAGTCACTAATTTCCTCATCTGTGAAAACAATCTGACAGAGTAGTTAAAGGACTAGAACAGATAACACTCAGGAATCTAACACATACCAACAATTATCGGGCTTATATTTCAGGAGTTCTTACCATCGATCTGGTGTTGTTCTAAGCACTTTTTATGTGTTAACTCTTTTCATTTTCATAACAAAAATTGGGATAGATAGTAGTATAATCTCCATGTTATTAGATAAGGAAACTTAAACACAGAGATGTTAAGCAACTTTATGAAGTTTGAACAACCGATAAATGATGGAGACAGCCAGACAGAACCCACACACTATCTCACTAAGCTCTTCTGAAGTGTTGGTTGATCTGTTGCCTCAGATATTGAAGAAAATGAAGTATGAGGTAGGCTATTAGCTAATAAATAATTCTTAAGTGTCTACTATGTGCCACTTGCTACAGACGGAATGATGAACAAAACAGATATCATGCCTGCCTGCATGGAACTCACCATCTCAGTCAGTGTGCACAAAAGGAAAGCTCGACAAAGATGCGGATCCTCAGGCTCATCCCTGAGAGCCCAGTTTGGTTGATCTGTACTGGGTCTCGGGATTCTGCATTTCTAATAAACATATCAATTATCTGATACTAATAGTCTGATAACAGTTTGCAGAATATTTGGTCAACCACTGGTTTTGTAATGCGTGCCACTGGGTTGAAACGAGACCACACGAATTCATTACAACTGACTACCACCTATTGGGAAAGCAATTCTAAATGTATGCCACATGCTAGACAGTTGACTCATTGAGGGCAAAGAGAGTGTCAGAGCAGCACTTAAGCAAGAAAGATTGATCATGGTGGGTAATAACTACTAACGTGAGACCAGTTACGAGTTGAGAATGCTCAAATCCCCTTTCCAGAGAGAAGGTCTACTTTTCATATAAAATATGTCCCCTAGTTAATTATTCTCAAGGCCTTGAAGGGAAGTGACTCGCTGTGAAGCAGGCTAACTGAGTCAAGGAAATAGGACTATTATGAAGGACAAGGAACCTAAAATTCTAAGTCTTAAGGGTAGCTTCCAATTTCATTCCTTACATTATCTAGCCTCTGCCTATTCCCTCTTTGCAATCATACAAAGAGCGAGTGAGAAGAACAAATTTTGCATGTATCATTATCTAAACAGTAGAATTTAATATATGTTTATATTCAAGACTAGTATATAGTTACGATGCCAATCCTTATGCAGCCCAACATATATACTGTCTAACAGAAATTTTAAAAATTAATGCCTTGTGCTAATTATTATACACTGGTATTGAGAAGAGGGCAGATCCAGAAAAATAAGAAGACCTGAGTTGTAGGCCTAACTAGCCATACAGTTTGTAAAATTTACTTAATCGTTAGGGTTATCCAATTCTTCTATAAAATGACAGTTTGGTCAAGGTGATCTATAATAGTACTTTCCAATTTCTGTTTACAACCATATATGGAATAGGAAATTATTTTAGTAAGTCATGAATAGAAAAAAGAATAAGTGCTTCCTATGGTTGTATAAATATTATTATTTTGTATGTGTGTATGTGCATGGAAATTTTGTTTCAGACATACCTATAAAGATACTGAGTCATGACGTAAAATGTATTTCTTACTGTAGGTTTTAGTCAAGAGTTGGAAAGCCACTGATTTAGAAGATCCCTTTCAGCTTCAATGTCCTCTCATTCTGTGATTTCACTTTACTTGTTATTAATCTTGTAAACTGTCACATGATGCTAACTAATCCAAATTTGTTTCTGCTTTGCTGCAGTTTCAAGCACCAGATGTGTCCATTATCAGCACATTCTGAAGAATATTTACTTATCCAGAAGGTCACTGCCCAATCTCTATGGCCTCTTCTTCTCTTGTGAGCTGATTATGATATTTTCCACTGACCAGTAAAGCTAAGATTACAGTGGGCTACACAGCTACAGCTATATTCTCTAAAATAATAGAAAAAAATTTTTAAATGGGTAAAAAATTCATCACAGCAACTACTCTTATAGAATTGAGAAAAACATAAAAACCCTTCTGAGACATGATCTCAGAAAATTGATGGGTATATGATTAAACCATGATGTTTGAAGGAGCCAGATTAGAGAACACAATAAAACTAGGATTAACTAAAACCCTAGAGAAATTATAAGCAGAGGTTTCCCAGGCTCTTACTCCTCAAATCTCTTACACCCATTCTGAGCATTCTGTTGTACCTATTTTAATTCCTGCCTAAGAGGAATTAAGTTAGGCACATTACTTCATAATTTGAGATTCATAACATATTTTTTTAGTGATGGTGATTTTTTTGGTACAGGATATGGGAGAGTTACCCTCCCTCAATACCCACGCTTCCCCTTTATTTCCACTCTCTCTATCCTCACAGAAAATCTCATCAGGATCACATGAGGGAACTTTTCAATTATACTTGTCCTTCCAGTCTGAGAATCAAAGAGTATAAATGCTCACTTTTCCATATAAAAAGGCCATCCCAGCTGAGTAGCATAAACTGGAATTTTTGAGTTACATGATATCTTTGTATCATACATATCCCTGCCCCATATCTAAGTCTATCAGCTGATTTACACAGGTACAGAGGAGCTTCCAAAATATGTACATAAACATATCTAGCAAACTGAGAACACAGGCAAAGAGGGACAACAGAAGTCAAATTTTAAGTGTGATTGGCAGCGGCTTGAGAGAAAATTAATCTCAAGGAAAACATATGAAAAAGTTGAGAAGAATTTGTACACAGTTTTACTCTAAGAGAGGAGATGTGGTTTCAGATACACAGCTAAACTGGAAACTCTGCCCACTTAAATTCTGGATTTGTTTGTATACACCCTAAAGAGAAAGAAGCCAATTTTACTAACTAAAGGAAATATTTCAATAAACTCTTAAGATCTTGAGGTTTAAGCTACCTTGCTAAGGATCCTCACAATCGATTGTTCTAGAGGAAAGATGCCATTCCCATGTTCACTTTGTAGTGGAAGAACTGGGAAGGATAAGAGCGCTGGTGACCTGAGCCATCAATCAGCATGTTGCCCACACTGGCAGTGGGTCCTGTTCAGAAGATGAGAGGGTTACAGCACTGCCTAGCAATCACAGCAGTGGACGCACATCTCCAGCTCAGAGAGCACAGTGATTGCAGATCCCTGGCCCTGGCAAAAAAAAAAAAAAAAAAATTCAAGAGCAACATTGTTATTGAATTCTAAATTAATAGCATGAACTGTGTGTCTCTTCATGAAGAGACCAGCCACAAAAGGCCTCCAGCACCTGCAGCATCAACAAGAAGTATTAATTCTGGGGCACATGAAAAATGTCAGATATATTTAAGAAGAATCTCATATATATTTGGGAAGAACTTTGCAAAGCTGGAGTTCCCAGTATACAGGGCAAGCTTTCCGCCAGTAAAATTTGGCTTCAACTGCTCTCAAGACATTATCACAATCTGGTGAGGGCTTTAAGTATTTGTGTTGCATACAAAGGGCAGTAATTTCATTTTAAATAATCCCAAACAGAAATCACTAAAGCCATTTCTGAAACAAGAGCATTAAACATTCATAGTCATTTTTGCAGGCAAAATAATTGTAAAAAAAAAGAAAGAAAAAAAAAAACCATCACCCTCAGTCACAGAAACAATGATTAAAAACAATAATAATGCAGTGGCCCATCAATTAGGTAGTAGTTATCCACCATTTACAAAGTACACTGCACCAAGGGGGGGGCAGAAATTCACCCATTAGGCATTAGATACTCACTAATATCTCCTGGTCTATCTGCCTTAAATTTCTCTGAGAGTAAAAAGCACAGTAGTTTACAGTAAATTCAGTGAGAATTGAAATTTTCTCTATACATAAGAAGTGGAAATAATCAGTTACCTCAATAAGCTTCTCTGGGAGTTTTTTTTTTTTTAATTATGCAAAATTATCATTGATTAAGCTCAAAAAACATTTACTTTGTAAATCTCAAAGTGAATTTAATTTATCAGTTTTTGTAAAATATCAACTCCAGACCTAGTCCTTCATTTAATGAGGATGCACTGAATTTGGTATGGCCTCAGGTATTTGGGCATTGCACTAAGTATTGCTGTGGATAAAAATAGGGCTAAAAGGTCACTACTTAGTTCTTTGAGAATCTAAAATGAAACAAATCAAGATGATAATTTCTAGAATATTCTTTTCCTCTTTCTGTGGAAGATCTATTAAATCTCATAAACACTTCTTTTTCACACAATATCATGTGAGTAAGCATTCTTGAAAAAAATTATTTGATATACCCAGGAAGATAAAAAAGATGAATAGATGATTGATATAAACAGTATCTGTGATGGAAAGAGAATTCTTTTTGGACAAAAACTTCAAGATTTATTGATTATTGTAGTTCAAATTCAATAATGTACCCAAGATCTCGTTGAAGACCACATATCATAAAAAATAAAGATAGTAAAATGTATTCATAGAAAAAACAGACAGAGGAAGTAGGAGATTGGGTAATTTCATTAAAATAAGCCCAAATAAGGCTTCTACCTTTTAGGTAATCAAGAACTGATAAATAATGTCAGATTTATATACATAGCTACAGGCAAGATATTACAAAACATTATCAACTGTTTAATTTAAAAAGTAAATAATCTTTTCCCAAATAATTAATTTGTTCATCAATAAAGCATAAACTAATAGGATCTCTGGATTAGGAGAAAAAATTTAAGTTCTCTTCTTTGAACATACATTTGAAAATCAAAGTCCCTCTACACTGTTTTGGCAAATTGTCTCTTCAGCCTCTGGTTGGATTCTTCCCTGGAGAACTCACTAACTCCAAGGACACAAGTACATGCTGATGCATATGTATCTGCTCCCTTCTTTGTTATTACCAGTGTCCATTTACATGACCACTGACAATAAAAATACCACTCGTAGACAACTTACCTCAATTCACTGTTCTATTTCACTTAAATGAAATTTTGCCCATTATTCCAGTGACATCTCATTTATGACAGTGTTTATTGTCATGAAGCCTATATGTTGTTATTCTTCATCCAACAGCAGCACTAGAAGATACTCCTTACAAACATAGACAGGCCCATGTTTTTCTCATGTCAGCCTTATATTTGACTTTACAAATATTGTTAGGTATAAAGGATATTGTTTAAAATGCAGACTAAGTATTACTGTGAAATTAAAAGTATTACATCATTTCTAGATTTCAGCAGGAAGCTGAGGCCTCAAGTATAGTAGGCTCAGCAGAGTTACTTCAAGGATTCATGGTCGGATGAGCTAGAATAGCCCAGGGGCATCAATCTCGGACTGCAGCGAGATACTGGGAACCCAGAAACACTGGCCAGTGACTCACTGCTTTTGTAGAAGAACCAACTAGTATCAGGATGGCCAAGGTCAGACTGAGGAGCACAAAGCTAAAATAAGGAGTAGATCAAAGCACAGTTATATAAGCAGAAATAAAAACCTTGTTATTATCAGAGCTTAAAATAAAAAGAAAGCTCCTCCAACTGTAATGCAAGCTCCTCGAGTGTAAGAACTATGTCTACACACACACACACACACACAATCATTACCCCCCAATCAGAATGGTCATTCAATTAATGTTTGACAAAGAATAAGTAATTTGCACCAATGGTTTACTTGAGAACCCAGACCTCAACATCCAGTCTTCTTTCACTTGATTTTATTTTTACACTATTTTAATTTTGCATTGTAAACTGAGATATAATTTATATATGAATCTTAAGGGTTTAGTTCAATGATCTGACAAATGCACACACCTATATAACTAGAACCAGCTTCCTGATATGTGATCTATACAGTCACACACGGACCCATTCATGCTTAGAAGGGCTCTGTACTTCGTTTAATGCTCTACTATTGCCAAAGCATATTAATAACTTTTGTAAAAGGAGCCCACATTTTCATTTTGCACTAGGTCCTGCAAATGATATAATAAATCCTGTATATAACCCGTGCCTCTGTCTAGATGAAGAACATTTTAATCACCTCACAAGTTTTCCTCATATCCTATCACCATAGATTACTTTCACCTATTCCAAAACTTCTGGAATAAACAATGTGTTCTCTTTTTTTTTAAAGGGGACTCACTTACAATGAATCTAGCAGCATAACAGGTCTTGAAATGTAGTTTCTGTGTAACAGGTAAATGACCAATCTTTGGTAATATCTTTTCATAATCTCTGGTCTACCTGGAACATAATGGGAGCTTAATAACTTTGTATGGCTAAGTAAATTAATGAATTATCTTTAATGTTTTCCCAAACTCTAAAAACTTGCCTCTTCAAGGTCAAGGCTTTGGCCAAATGTTTATTTTTCTCTGGCACCTGGGTGGTTCTGAAATATTTCTCTTTTAAGGATAGAAATTCTAGGGAACAAATCAGAAATATACATATATATGTATATGTAACTTGTTCCTTCATGTATTACTTTAAATAAATAAGGTTTAACACATTTGAAAATTTCAGAACAATTGCATTTTTAAAAGAATTATTATACTTTATTATAATGAAGGTTTATAGTATTATCACACAAATAAGATCAAATTAAGCCACATTTGCTTAATTCCAAAGGCATTTTATTTACCTGTTATTTCTTTATATGTCTGTTAGAGGTTAACAGGTAATAGTAACAATAATAGTAATAATAAATGATTTCAGCAGCTAACATTTATCAAATGCTTATTACCAAGCAATGTGCCAAGGGCTTACATGTGTTAATCGTGTGACCTTGAGAAGTGATCTGACTTCTGTATTTAAAAATTAGAATAATAACTGTAACTTCCCTAAGTTTATTGTAAGGATTGTTGAGATAATGCACATAAAGTACCTGGCATAAAATAAGAGCTTGGTGAACATTAGTTCCTATTATCATTAGATTATAATTTAACCAAAACAGCAGTGTCTGCAAAGACTGATGAACTTGCCAGGTGGGTGCTATCATCTAAGTGAGGGAGCCAGGCCCCTAACCCAAGTCTCTGACTCTAAATTCTTATATTTACTCTAAAATACTGCCTCCTTGGAATGACAAAATATATACCATACAATACAAAACAGAAACTCTAATTATGCATTATTTCTCTAAACAAATAAATGAATTGTTCTTTTCAAAATATTTGCCTACAGCTTCAAGTTAGCTCATTGTATTTTTGTCCTCCAGTATCATGATTTACTCCAAAAATCTAATCAAGCAAATTTTGCATACTTTTCAGCAATCAGTGAACCAAAGATAGCTAAATTTTCTAATTTTTTGTACTCACATGAAACACAACTTGGGACTAATTTAGTTGCATGCGTAAGCTAAGTTCGTCAATAGCTTCATTTGATTCAAAATCTACCAGGAGCTGTCCTTTCTGAATTGTATTTCATAATAAAGATGAGGAATATTATACCAATTCATTCAAATGTTTCTGTTTTTAAAGTCATAGAAAGATCTCTATGCTCCTCTCTTTAAATGTAATGCAATTTCGCAGATTATTGGTCTTTAACTTAGAAAGTTTTTATCTGATGGTACAGATTGTCGTGCTGGGGATCCACACCCACCCTTCTCTGCCTTGGGATCCTGACGTGCATGGATTGTCCTGGGAGCTCCCTGCCCCCTGGTTTATAGAGAGGCAGCCACTGGCACACAGAAAGGCAATAACAGACTCCAAAGGAGGGAGGAAAGGAAGATCAGACATTTCCGTGCTTCTTCCAACTGGGTGACCTCAGGTTGGCTACATCTTTCTCTCGGAGGCCAGCTCTTGCCGCCCAGCTCTCTGTCTCTGCAGTAATGGCTCTCTGATGTTACGGCCCAGGTTCCTCACTCTCCCTTGTTCCTTTACCTAAGTTTAACCCACACCTTTGCAAATAGTCCCTTTATTAAATTCTCCTTACAAGTGACTCCATAATACACCTGTGTCTGGTCTAAAGTGAATACAGCAGCATTTTCCAAAGGATATTCTTGACAGAAATAAAATAGTTTGATGTTAAATTAGTTTGACACACGGCATTAATCAAAATTAAAGGGTTTTCTTACTTTAGAATCTCACATATTTTTGACATGTAAATGCTCACTGAAAATCTCCAAGAGAAGAAATTTATAAGCGGCATTTCCTATATTTTATTTTACCTGCAGAGTAGTTTCTAAGACCACAAGGACAGAATCTAAGCAGCACTGTAGTAGAATGATAAAGGAGGTGGTGATGCAGAAGGCTTTGCTGGGAGTAAAAGCAGTCAGATGACCACAGGCTCCTGTCCTGTGCTGGTTGGAATGCCTCAAATAGGATTCTGTGAAGGTGTCAGGGGAGACAGAGCTGTGCTTGCCAACACAGCAAGTGATCTCTGGCTGCTGTATTCAGCTAATTGGTATTTCTTCTGCCTCCTCCCTACTGAGGATTTGTTACTGGCTGTCACTTCTCATCAGTCTCTCGAGACTATTCATTGTTTTCTTTTCTCTTCTGGCCACATTACATTTGCAATGAGACTAGCCAGGTGTCTTTCTGAGAGAAACTAGCATGTGGATATTTCAAAATATCCTTTCATCATTCTTTTCACTGTTTACCCCATTATTTCTCCAGGGCGTCTGGGTTTATGTGCCAATGAGAGCAAGTTTTATTGTAATTCTTAGCCAAGGAAATAATGCTTTTCCTTTTAGTCATTAAATGATCTCAAATATAACATGGGCTATTTTTATTGTCTGGGATTAGTAGCCTTTTTGCTTATTTTCATATTTAGTATTGTTTTGGAAAGTTAATAGTGCCAGACATCTGATAAACACCCAATTGTACATGCTATTTTTATTTTGCTCATTCTGTTTGACTTAAATTCATTTTTCTAATATGCAGTTTTCTTTTGAAATATGTTGACATTCTAATTGGTTGTGAATAGCACTAACTACTGTCTGCATACAGTGGTGCATTTTACGATCTTTAGATGGATATATCTATTTACCAAGGACATACGATCTTAGAGCTTGAAACCCAAACATAGCAATGACCACCCCCCGCCCCGCCTCCAGACTTCTTACCCCATGGCCCTTAATTCCCATAGCTAGGTGAGTCTTAACCTCAACAATCTGGATTCAATCTAGGTTTATGATATAGGACCAGTACTAAACTAAAGCACCAATGATTCAGCTGAAAGATAGGCTTGCCCCTGATCCCACTCTAATCCTGAATACCAGTTGTTATCCTTTTACTCTTGTCTTTTTCTTCCTGAGAAGCCACCTGCTTCCTCCTCTCATTGCAGTGACTAAGCTTCGGCCCCACAGAGGAGCATCTAGTAGTGTCTGATCTTGGAAATATACCTTATAGTGTACAGTGACAAAGGTGAGGGCTTTAGGGTCCAACCGTTTGGGTCTAAGTCCGTGGTCCTCCAATTGCTAGATTTCTGTGCCCCCATTTCCTCATTTGTCTAATGGAGCTAGTAATAGTTTCCACCTCATAGGTTTGCTGTGAAGCTTAAACCAACACAAAATAATGGTTCAATAAGTGTTTATTATTATCTTAGTTCCTTTGAGATATCTTAGTTCCTTTGGTCATATCTTTTTTCCTCTAGTTATATCAGTCAGAGTCTCTGTAGGAAACAGAATGCCATTTAAAATATTCAAGAGACTTGAATGGAGTTTGACTTACAAAGGGGTGGACACAGTTAAGAGGATCACTAAGGGCTTTTGAGGCACCCAAACACTAATAGCAGTAGGAAGCCATTACCACCTCATCTTGAAACATTGGGATCCAATGTGTTGGAGGGACATGAGAGGAGCTGAAGCTGCATTTATGGAAGAA
>NW_011888806.1:11043573-11070070 GCF_000151845.1 Pteropus vampyrus
ATAAAGACTCCTTTAGATAATGAATTGTAGCTGTGCCATGTCAACTGGGGGCTCTATTTTAAGAGATTTTGTTGGCTCTTTCCAACTGTTTCATCAGTTCCTCCTCTAAGACATTAATTCAAATTTTAAAAATGCATAAAATATTTTTACTTAAACAGTATAAAAGTCCATATGAAATGTAGAGATTGTTTCACCATTGAGAAATATAACACATCAGCTTTACACACAGCATTTCTGTTAGACTAAGAGTCACTCCATACCTGAAATACACACACACACACACACACACACACACACATGCATATGCATATATACACATATACACAAATATGTGGACCATATACACACACAAGCGCACACGCACATAGTCTATGAGTCTAGATAATAATCTGGATTTAGTTACCTAAAAATATAAAATTTGTTTAAAAAACAAGGCAGCCTCAAAGGGTAGCAGTAGATGTGGCATATCTCACCAAAATTTCTCTAGCTGTGAAAAGCCTTAATAAGAAACACAAGATACTAGTATCATATTTATACAAAGAATGGTCTCACCGGATCCGGAAAACTGAATTCTTACTCTGCTACCAACTTTTTATTCTTATGACTCACATCGCCATTTTAGAACCACTTGTAACAAGAAACAATGCTCTATATTCAAAGAAAATATATACAAGCACAGGGCTTTCTGAATCTTGAACCACAACTGGGTTCCTGATTAGGGAGTAGTGGGTTGTGTGTATGTGGCAAGGAAGGAGACCCACTTAGCTTTCCAGGTAAGCTCATTCTCCCCACAGTCACCTTTGTGTGAGGCAATTAGCCAAGAGACAAAACTCAGTGTTTCAAGCAAAAACTCAATTCCCCCAAAATATGAACCAACAGTGAAAACTGTGTAATTTATGATTCATTCATTTATAGTAAGCATTTCCTGCTGTCTATACTCTTTATATAAAGTTGTCATAAATGTTTTCATCTCCAAAAAAAATAGCCTGATAATTTTACATGTGAGAGGGTGTATGGCAGCATGTGGGAACTAGATACCTGTGGTAAAAGGGAGGGAGATTATAAAGATGAAAGTAGAAATGAAAAAAAAAGAAATCACACTGTACAGAAGATTTTAACCATCTTTGATCAAAATGGTACTTTTCTCCCCATTGTCCATGGTAAGATCCTAGCAAAGAAAGCAGCATGATGTAATGAAAACAACAAAGGCTCTGAATCTGGAGTTAAGCGGTGCAGGCTTCTAATCCTAGCTTCTCTTTTATTAGCTGTGTGACCTTAAGCAAGATACTTAATCTACCTTGCCTCTAGTTTCCTGATCCATAAAAAAAAAAAGAAACGGTTTTTAAAAATATCTGCTAAAAAAGATTACTGAAAATATAAAATGAAATAATACATCAGCACCTAGAACACAGCATTCTCTAAATGTCAGCTGATGTCTTCATTTTTTATTATCATTATATTGCCCAGAAAACAAATCAATAGATATCAGTTTCCCCAAATTAAATCATATTTAAGTGATGCGGTTGATTACATGAAGACACAGATCTTTTACACTTGGATGTTGGTTCTCAAATAGAGCAAAGCAACGGTAAAAGAAGTTTCTCAGTATATACATGAATATTGAAGAGAAGAGGAATGCGTACATATTTTTCAAATGTATGTTTAATATACCTATTGTTTTTACAACATGAACAATAAAAATTAAAGTATGGCAAAATTATCTCAGAGATTGACAGTCCAAGGAAGATAAAGGGACTGCAGAAACGGCATGTATTAAAAATGGTGGCTAGCAGAGGACACGTGAATCTTAGAACTGGAAACCAGAAGTTCCTTATTCCCACTATCTTGATAAAGATGTATAATTTTCTTAATTGTATGTGTGAAATTTCCTATTTTAACATAACTAGTTCAGGTTATTCACTCTTCAAACTTAAAAGAACACACACATTTATTAGGTCCAAGATCACGAACAATTTCCAGATGGAGAGGTCACCTCCAGGCCTAGCCTTTTTGGGAATTCTGGCTCATGTCCTCCCATATGGATCCATTTCCCAGTGTACTTCATGTAAATTGTTCAGACCTGACCAAAGGATTGCAATTTCCCTCTTCTCACAAACAAACTTGAGAGACTCTGAGTTAATGGATGACCATCGCCATAGATGTGAGAAATGATGGTTGAGTTCTAAGCCAGATTCTTATAGCTGATTCACAAGTTGTAGACCATTTAGTGTCTCAGCAAGGGGTTTCTTGGAAGAGAAGTTTTTGTTTGTTCTTCTTCATATAGTCTAAATTCTAGCATTCATAAAACAGATGTCTGCAAAGCAGTGCCAGTTAGCTTAAACACAAATATGAAATTAGTCATTTGTAAAGCAGATTCACATATTTCTCTGATGGGCTGCAAGACTGATTTTGAGTACTAATTCATGTTTTAATACATTTCTAGTGGCTCTTGAATTAGCTTTTCAGCCAAGCATCAGGGACTATTTTTGGCTCATTGGACTATTAATTCTAAGTACAAAACAAAATCCTATGAGAGAATGGATAAAGAATTTGTCCTTGAAGTTACACAAAGAAGCAAAAATTCCCTCCAGGAAATTAATACTCTAATTATAAACTTTCTGGTTGAGAAAGTCTTGAAAAGATTTGTCTTTTCTATGAAGTCAAAAGTCTTTGGTTTGGCTTCATTTAATTTTTCCCATTCAGAACATATGGGAATATTCCTGAAACATCAGAGCAGCTGGTCCTTTCGAAATCAGAACAGCTTTTCTTTCTAATGCTACTTACACTATAGAAAAAGGAATCCACACTGCTGGCAAAACAGCTGTTCTTATTTCTGAAGAATATGGCAATAGCTAAGGCAACATGTTTTCCTGCTTAAATTACAGTTTTGGAAAAGAGAAAGATTAATCATTATTTATAAATTGAGTTGTAATAATATCAATCCCCTTCCTTTAACTTAGCCCATTTAGAATGTTTCCAAATATTGAAAGCATTATCACCAGCTCAAAAATGTTCATATTTTGACTGATTTCCTCTACTTACATTTGAATAGTTGACACCTTATACTAGATACAGCTTTTTTGGAAATTGCTACACTGCACTGCATTTTCTCCCAGTCTTTCCAGTTGTCCATGCAAGACATCAAGAAATATTAATGATGAAGGAAACAGAGGCAATCTAACAAATCAAAAAAGTACGTTCAGAGTTTAAACAATATTCTAAGTCACATATCCCTCAGTAGCAAAGTAGAATTTAATACACTGGTCTGTGCTCTCTTGGTCCAGGGGACACAGAACTGTAGTAAATCCTCAAATATTCTCTTAATAACTGCCAGCTTTCTTGCACAAACATGAAATTTTTCCTATGCAAAATTTTCACAATTAAAAACTGAATCTATAGAAGTATTCTCTCACCATTTGGAGGGGTAGACATATAAACTTCTTAGCAGAGGTGAGTAAAGGTTGTAAAGAAAATCGTTTCCCTGGATTAAAAAGGTGCATTATAACAGAAGCTTGAAAAATAGTTGATAAAGAAAATATTTAAAGATTCAAGAATAAAGAATCTATGCGGCAAGACTCCATCTCTGGCAAGACCAGAACAACTGGCAATTCCATGTCACTGCTCATGCTGTGATCTGTAAGGCACCGAATTGTCGCTACTGATGTAGTAAATTCCTACATCAGATTTCCTAGTCATTGATTTAGCAACAAAATAGAGGCTATTTTCTTTGTAGAGCCACTTAATTCATGTCATCTTGTGGTAAACATAACTACTTTAAATCTCTTATTTCATGCCAGGTATGGGGAGCTCAATGTTTTACAGACATGATTTACTAATCCTCGCATTATGCATATGGTGTTAGTGAAATTACTCCATTTTACAAAAGGGCAAGTGAACTTAGAGAGTTTTATATTATTTCTCATTTACCTTAAAATTCTTCAGCATGGACAGTGTGACATATACCTCTGATATATAGTTTTATTTTATTCCCTAAAATGATTAATAACATCTGAAGTACGTAATTGGGAAAACACTTCAGGGGTAGCCGGTACTTTGAAAGACTAATCAAAAGCCACAGGCCAGAGGCTGATACTCTAAATTCTTCGTTTATCTTTGAACAAACCAGAGAATTTGTTAAGTAGTCTAATAGAGGATACTAACTTTTACCACAGAAGTTCAAGTGACCAAATTGGTTTGGGTCAGTTCATAAGACTGGTTATGTAACTTGCTCAAAATGGTATAGCTGAGATTTGAACACAAGTTTTTCTGACTCAAAGACCCTTACTTTGAACCACTATTTTTAATCCCTCTGACCTTTTCTACATCAACATACAGCAATATATTCATTAGTTGAGCCCTTGACTGTTAAGTGAATGATATACAGGAAAAATGAGGAAAGTAAAAGGCAAGAACCCTCCTCTCAAGTCTGTAACACAACTGACTCCACCACAAAATTCTTATCTTGGCAAATTAAGGTCTTAGCCCTTTCTTCATTCTTCCACATTTGGCATCTGTATTTGTTTGCTAGGACTTCCATAACAAAAGGCCACAGACCGGGTGGTTTAAACAAGAGAAATTTATTTCTCACAGTTCCAGAGGGTCAGCAAGATTGGTTCTTCCTGAGACCTCTCTCTTTGCTTTGCAGATGTCTGCCTTCTTGCTGTGTGCTCACATAACTTTGTTTGTTTGTTTTTGTTTGTTTGTTTATTTATATGACATTTTCTCTGTGCATGTGCATCCCTGGTGTCCCTTATTTGTCTTAATCTCCTCTTCTTATAGAGACACCAGATTGGATTAGAGCCTACCATAGTGGCCCCATTTTAACTTAATTATGGCTTTAAGGACCCTGTCTCCACATATAGTCACATTCTGAGAAACTAAGAGTTAGAGCTTCAACATATGAATTAGGGTGGAGGGATATAATTAATCTTATAAATCTCTAAATCCAGGGCATTCTGCTGTCCCCTTCATTGGCATTTTTGCTCTTTTGGTTTAGGTCCTCAACACATCCCACCTGCCCAGTATAACAGTCTTCTACATCCTGTCTCACACATATGCATTGTGCTTTATAGCAGTGCCCTGCTGACAATTCTTGATCAAGCCTTTTTTTAGAATGAACCCCAAATATACATACAGAACAATTTACATAAATTTATGTATAATTTTCATTCACATAGAAATATTTATACATCTTAATTTAATTCTTGGTTCAACAGGATGATAAATGTGATTCTCTCTATTGCTTTTTTATTGTTTCTCAGCTCCAAAGGTTAAGAACCACTGCAAAAGGATACCCGTACCAAGATCCCATAGAAAGCTGCAAATTGCTTTTAAGAATGAGAGACAGTAAAACCTATTCTTCAAGAATTAGAGATCACTCACTTCCAGTTAAAGAAAAGCTGAAATTATCTTGGAGTTTGGCGAGTGCTATGGAGTGCCCCTATCTTCCAGGAAGGGCTCCTATCCCCCAAGCCCGCTGACAGGTGTTTTAAGAATATCGGTCAGATAGCTAAACAAGTATTTAGGAATTTAGGTGTTAGATGGTGAAGGAGCTTAAAGACTAGTCTGAGATGCTGAAATTAGATCAGCCCGAGACAGAAGAGGAGAGAGAAAGAAGAGTGTGTGTGTGTGTGTGTGTGTATGCGTGCATGCGTGTGTGTGTGTGTGTTACAGAAAGAAAGACAGACAAAGAGATTGAGTGTTCGAGTGAGCTAGAGAGAGGGGAATGACTTGCATTTTCACTTTTGATAGGGGTAAAAGTGAACATACATAAGGACCAGATGAGAGGGAGCTGGCCTGGAAGACATCTTGTAAGGGTCTCCACCCAAAAGGGCTAAAGTAATCCTGCAGAGGAGTGGATTTCTAGGAATCTGAAGGGCTGAGAAGAGTATAGCAAGTGGCCTGCTGAAGGGAGAGACAGGTATTCTCATGTGGTAGAGTTGCAGGTCTGAAAGGATGAATCTCCAAGAAAATACAAAACACAATATCCAAAAACTGCTAGCAGCACAGTACACTAGAGTATCCAATGTTTAACCTCGTGATCTTGTGGCTGACTGGAAGTGGTGACTCACTGCCGATGCCCAGCAATGCAGGAGAATATAATACTACATATCACTAGTCCAGAAAATAACAAAATTTAAAATTTAAAAAATAGTTTCTACTGAATGCATATCATTTTCTCATCACTGCAAAGTTGAAAAATGATAAGTCGAACTATCTTAAGTTGAGAATCATCTGTAATCCTTTCTCCTTCTACTACAGCTTCCACCACAAAGTTCTTCAGCTTCTACTACAAAGATAAGTGGAAAGAATTTGTGGCTTATCTGTTATTTGTGCTATTTTATCATTTTTCAAGAGACTGAAAAAAATATTAATTTTTTTGTGGAACTTGATACACATTTAAAAATTCCACTGAGTCTGAGCTAACAGAATTTGATTACTAAACTATACCAAACAATTTTTCATAGAAGATCCCAATAAAACTGCCTGTGAACACCTAAATCTAAGCAGGTTATACATAAGATAACTAGACTTTACACAGGATTTTTCTTTTATCTTTGTTTCAATTAATTCTTTTAACGAGAGAGAGAGAGACAGACAGACAGACAGACAGACAGAGAGAAGAAAGAAAGAAAAGAAAGAAAGACAGACAGACAAGACTTCTTTTGACACTAAATTTTCAGCTTCTTTTATAGCAAATATAGCCAGATAGCACTGAGGACAAAGCTTTGTTTTAAGACACATTGCCTGTGGGATGGTTTGAGTTATGATATTACATTAGCAAGTGGTTATTCACAGAGGCATTGATTAATATGCTTTTGCTCCTGACAGCATCAAAGTACCAGCCTGCCCATTTCTCCCCACCCCTTTCCTCAGCCTCATTTTGTGTGAGAGTCCATGGCATGTCACATATTACAAAGACCAAATGCAGTGTTATTTCAGTCTCTGTAAAGTTGTACTGAGCACAACAAGGCTTTGTTGCTCAGTGAATGGAAGACATGTCACTTCAAAACATTTGTGGATTGTTTCAGCAATTTATCTAGAGTCAAGAGAGGCTCTGAAGTGATAAAATTGAAAATAAAAGTGAATTCTATTTAGCAAAGAGTTGTTAAAGTCCAAAAACTCAGAGAAAAAGAGCAGATTGGAGCAAATGGCTTCAAAATGTTTGACTTAGCCCCTCTAAAGACAGGGGCTCTGGTGTATTTCCCATGAGAACCAGATTTATTTTCATCAACCAAATACATATCACTCAACCGTCACTATTCAAAATTAATAAATTTAATTCAATCTTACTATCATTATAAGTAACAAAAAAGAGGCAAATATAATAATATGAAATGAGCAAAGAAATTTAGTTAATTGTAATGTTTAATGACTGCCAATGTATAATGAAGGAATCCCTTTAAAATTAAAACAAAGCTGTTCAGAATAGGAATTTTTAAACATATAGCATCAAGGGACTCTAATACTAATACACTTCCAAGAATTACACATATAGGAATCTGGCCTAATGGGAAAAATATTTATTTACAACTGTGTTTATTAGAATGGTATTTACAATATCTAAAAATAGAGAATGATTAAAATAAGGTAAGGTACACGCATAGGATACAATATCCAATTACTAATGTTTTGAAGAGTAATAAGCAAGAACAACTCAATGGCTGCTATACGCTGAATACTACATTGTTTTACATCTACAAACTCGCTTATCCTTATAACAACCCCTTCTACACATCCACAACCATCTCCTCCTGGATGACCCATGAGAAGGAGGACCACATGAGTTTTCATCCTAACTGAAACACTTTAGATAGTGAAAGTGGAATTTATTAATATTTACACCAGGACAATAGGTGTAAACTAGGATTCTCTAAGATAAAACTACTTATAAGCTAATATAGCTTAGTAGCCATATGCAAAGGCTCCGAGGCCAGCCCTGCCAATATTCAAATTCAAGTTTTATGCTTAAGTAAGTATGTAACCTTGGTCCACTTAATTAACTCTTCTGTGCCTCAGTTCTATAAAATGTAAATAATAATAATGCCTATTTCATGGATATTTTATGAAGATTTCATGACTTAATACAGGGAAAACACACAGACAATGGCTGGTCCAGCAAAGACTCAGTAAACATCTTCTAACTAACTGTGCAGGGCCCTCCTACCCCCAACCCACTACGAGCACCCCTCCCCAACTGCACTCTAGGCACACTGAGTACCCCAGTCTCACATTTGACTGCTCCAAATGTGTTGCACTCTGCATGGTGTTAATATGTGTATGTGTCCATCTCTCCCATGGGTGTCTGAAACTCCACAGGGCAGAAACAATATGTGCCTTGTTGCCTCTTGTATCCTACCTACAACCATCCCAATGTCTGACGTGCAATAAGTGCTTTTGAATGAATAGACCTATACTTTAATGTTTAAAGATCTTGATAAAAGTTGGAAAAATGAATGCCATTTAACAATGGCAAAATAACTTCTGACTAGTCTATAAATTCTTTGAGAAATTTTTAGATGTGTCTTATTTTTAGCCTTCATGGAACATGTGCCTTGAAAAATCCTCCATAAATATTTGTTGAATGAATTAACAGAAGTGTACCTCATTAATTCATTTATTCAAATATTTATTGATCATGGTCTAGCACTGCAGATAGAAAAAAAAACAGGAAAAAGTCTTTCTTCATAGATTTTATATTCTAGTAGGAGAGACAGACTATAAGTAAGATGCGTAGTAAGGAATGGAGATATAGAAATAAATAAGGTGGAAGAAAAATGAGGAGCAGTTATTATAAAGCCTTATTATTACGGTGACTATACATTTCGGTTTTCTCAGTACAATCTCAGTTTATGCCTGTTATTCCAGCATAATTATTATTAGTTCCCCTTTTACTTATAAAGTGTTCAAATGTGAAAAATAAGTGTTACGGTCATTCTACTTATAGTCATTTCTCACTGCAATGACTTTTCTTTTACTCTGAAATGAGAAGACTTTTTTGTTACTCTGTTGAAAATAGATGAAGTAGCCAGTTCAGTCACAGGACAACCCGGAAGGAGGCTACTGCAATGATCCAAAAGAGAGACAACAGTGATTTGGATTCTGCTGGTAACAGTAGAATTGGCAGGAAGTGATCAAATTGTTTTTATATATGTTGAAGGTAGAGCTAACCAGAATTTATTGATGGATCAGACAGATATTACATGAAAAAGAAAGAGTAGAATCAAGAATATCTACGAGGTTTTGGGCTGGGACACATGTATGGATAGAATTGCCACTTATTAAAATGAAGAATTCTGTGAGAGGAGCAGGTTTGCGGGAGGTTTGAGAAGGTTTTAGAAATACCTATCATAAATCCAAGTGGTCATGTAAATTAGCCATTTGATTTATAAGTATGGAGTTCATAGGAGGGGTCCAAGCTTCAGTTATGAATTTGAGAAAAGCAGCAAGTAGAGTGTGCTTAAAAATCATAAGACTGGATGAGCCTCCCAAGGCAGAGAGTATCAACAGAGAAAAGAAAACCCATTACTGCTTCCTAAATTACTCCAACATGGAGGAGTTAGGGAGATGCGGGGCGGGGAAACACAAAAAGACTGAGAAGTAGATGTCAGAGAGAGAGGGTGAAAGCCAGGTATGTGTATGTTCTGACTGGCAAGTGGAAAAATTATTTACAGGTTGCTGATAGGTCAAGAAAGATGAGGACTGAGAATTGACAATTGGTTTAACAACACAGAGCGCACAGGATGTTGATAAAGTCAATGGGTTGATAAAGTGAGAATGGGAGAGAGAATATAGTAGTAGTATGCATAAATGGCTGTTTCAAAATTAGAAATAGAAATAGAGAAGTATTATGAGGGGAAACGAGGTCAGGAAAGGGTTATTTTTATTTGTTTTATTTTTTACGATCAGGAAAATATTGATGTATTGGCATTCTGATGGGAATAATCCAACACAAGGTAGAAATTGACAATGTATACATGGAAAAAGATTTGCTGGAGCAATGACTTTGAGTAGGCTGCATAGACAAATTATGGAAGAGGTCAGCCCTAAATAGGAATATGAAAGATTAATCCAAGGGAAGGTAGCCTGTACTGCCTCAAATGCATGTAAGTAGACAGGAGGGATCATGTAGAATTTCTCTTCTGATTGTTTTTTCTTTTCAGTGAAATGGAAAGTAAAGTCATCAACAGAGAGCAAGGCTAAGAGAAGAGGCACTGGAGGTTAGAGGGGGCAAATAAAGCATTAAATACTCATCTGTAAGAATGAAAGAGTTATTGGATAAGAAACTGTAATATTGAATAGGTTATATTAATGTAAAAACATTTACTGCCCTTTCCTACTAATTCCTCCTTAACATGCATGCCCTTGCAGAAGGACTATAATCCCCATTTCATTGTTAAGCGTGGTCAAATGACTTTCTTTGGCCAACAAAATATAAGTGGCATGTATCACTTCAGAAGAGAAGCTTTAAAAAACAGCATGTTGTTCTACTATCTCTTCTTTCCTTCTGCCATGAGTACATCAGCACCCCCAGAAAAGAGCTGTTCCATTAACTTACTCTGAGAGTAAAGAGTCAAAGCTGACCCATGGTGTATATTTAAAGCAAATGAGAAACAAATCTTTTCATTGCACTTACGGCCAAGATTTTGAGGTTGTTTGGTATCGCAGTATAACTAGACAGCATTGGTTGCTACAGGGAGAATTAAGGGCCCACTTGAAGGTTCTATAGAGTAAGACCATTGCAGGGCTATGAGTTTTTTTCCCAGCCACATTCATCTGCATGGAGGCAGGCATGACATATGTGTAGGGTCGTATTTAAACAGAATTGTGAGTCATTAAAGTAAGTATAAGGAAGTAGGAAACGGGCAAGGGATTTGAGAGTATTACAAAGAAGTAGTTATCATAATTGACTATACGGTTAAAAAAATAAGAAATTGAGGATAGTGAAGAAAAGTAAAAAGGTGTTAAGGAAACAGATTGAAGGACTTGGTAGGAAACAAAGGATTTATGGAGGTGAGGTACTGGAGGGAGTGAAATGAAAAAGAGGAGTTTGTGGTCAGAGCATGGGATATGGTTTCTATAGGAAAATGGCCATTACTGGTGACGAGCTCTAGACCTGTGCTACTTAAAACATGGTTGCAGAGCAAAGCCAATCTGTGAACTTCATATAGGTCATCAATGAGATAATTGCAGAAGCTGAGAATAAATAAGCAGAAAATTTGACAGCAACTTGACAGTGCCCTGATACCCAAGCATTTGAACAGTGGGCTTGCACTTTTTGCACCTATATTTTTTACTAATTTTATTTTATTCTCCAAAAGTATCAGTGTATGATGAATTAAACATTACGAAACAACAACAATATAAAATAAAGAGGGAGTTTCATCTTTCTAGACAGTTTGAGAAATTTGGTTAATGGCAGCAAGTGTCAACTTTTTGGTTTCTGGACCCCTTTAAGCTCTTAAAAATTATTGATGGCAAAAATATTTTTATGTAGACTATATCTGTTGACATTTACTATATCAGAAATTAAAGCAGGAATTGTAAAAATATTTATTAAATTCAGTTAAAATAATAAACCCATTAGATGTTAACCTAACATATTTTATAATGTTTTCTAAAATAAAAAATAATTAGTGATTGGCATTGTTTTATATTTTGCACATCTATTTAATTTCTGGTTAAAGAGAAGACAGCTGTATTCTCAAATCTGCTTCTACATTCAATCTATTGTGATATTACATGTCATGTAGCCTCTGGAAAACATTGTATACTCATGAGAAAATGAGAGTAAAAAATGTAAGTAACACCTTAACAATACTATGAAAATAATTTTTAACCCTGAAAGTGTCTTGGGGACCTCAGGGTATATTGTACATCGCCTTGAGAATGGCTGGTCTAGAGTATAGACAATGAAATGAGTGTCTAAGGCAGAATGTAGGACAAAATAATTGGAGAGGAGAAGTCCAAGAAACTGAGAGGCCAGACGATTGGAAATCACCACTAATCATGGCAGGAATTGTGTTGAATAGATGGCAGTTTGCCAAGAGCTAAAAATCTTCAAGGCATGAGGGGAAGTAAAGCAGAAAAGGGGTAGGGCCCGGATGACAGCACAAATGAGCAGTGACTTATAAAGTCTTCCTTTGGAAGTTATGAAATTTAAATAAAACCATTAAGAGGAAGTGTTCAGCTTAATAAAAATCAGGAAAACTAGCTAATTCAACTCTTTACAGAGTATTAAATATGATAATGCCAAAAGAGATCTAGGGATTAAAATGCTTTTTATTCTCTCTTTGGTGTGATTTCTGCTCATTTGTATTTAATTGATAGTTATTGATTGCAATGACTTTATTACTATTTACTCTGGATGATGCTAGCTAGCCATGATTTGCATTTTTTTTGACACTCTATACATCCCTTCCTCTAGTACAACAAGCCAATAAAATAAGCATTGCAATACTTCAAGAAACAGTCAATAGTTTATAAAATCTAGACAGTGATTGACGTGTCTGGCTTTATTCTCTGCCAGCTATTAGCAGCAAAGGTCAAAAAACAACCATAAGTCAACTGAAACTTCAAATGAGCTTACATCTCTCTTTTTCAGACAAATGAGACCCATGGTCCCAGGAATGTACAGCTCAGAAATCAAAACGACATCTTTGGCTGAGCTATTGGAATAGAGAATTGAGAATTACAAGTAGACATAAATGCCACACTTAGGACGGTTTTTAAATAAATCACATCTAAATCCCAGAGCTAAAATGAGAGGCAATTACTCTTGTTCAGTTTTGGCATTTCTAAAAAGATCTTAGGGCAGAAGAAGGAGAAATAGGGGACTAGGACAAGAGAATGGAGTCCAGGGACCTTCTGGTTTCACGAATGAAAACATTATTTAACAGAACAGGAATGATTTGTCAAGGTGACATTCACATTCCCATAGTAATTAATTTTCATTCCCATCATTGAACATGAAGAATTAGAAAGTATATGAAGCAGAGAATTATAAATGTTCCCAGTGAAAGCTAAGAAGTACTTGACAGTATTGGTATTATTTAACACTCAGTGAGCACCAGAAATGGTCTGGGCTTCATCCAGAACAAGGCAGTAATGTACCATAGAGTCCTGTGAACTGCTGTGGTGAGCCCTTGTGTTTCATCAGTAATACAGTCAATCTGGATTAAGTAGCAATTTAAATTCTGGCTGTTGTTTGGAAATGCTTTGTTACACTATTTCAGCAACAACATTACTGCCATTAAGCAAACTCAGCAATTGTTTGATTGATTGTGCTCCTATTAAGAATCCTTCACGTTGATTCATGATACCTGCATTCTGTGTATTGGAAGAAGGAAAAGAACTCAAGTCACAATTCACAAATTTGCAAGCCAGTTTGCTATCTCTTCCACCCTGCAGTATTTTGAAGGAGTGTAAAAAAGATATTTCTCTTAGCAAAAGAGTGGCAGGAAAAAAAGCAAATGCATAAATGTTTGTGGATGAAGAAATCAATGGACATTTACCTTATGCAATTCCCATTCCTTGTACATTGATCTGTAGCCCAGATATGCCATGCAAAATTGGCTCCTCTTTCCTTGGCAAAATCAGAAATAGCATTTAAGGCGTTGCATGCTCCAGTGCAACAGGTTTCAGTGAATATGGGCATGGCTAAGGCACAATTTAGAGAGCTTAGCACATGAAAGAGCAAATAATGGAGTACTAAAACCTTAAAGGAAATAATAGATTTAAACATAACCATAGCTAGTATCACAAACTTAACAGAAAAAAAGAGAGAAAGGTATATGCTTAAGATTCCTTCCAGAATTCCAGAGAAATACAGAGAATGCCAGATGCGTCATTTCTGTGTGATCATGGAGTCATGGAGTAGGAAATGGAGAATTTTCTTTCAATTTTGCTACCTCTTTCCCCAGAACTAACAGGTTTCATCTACGATATAGCTATCTGACACCCTGACACACTCTAAACAGGCATGCCTCTTTTAAATAGTACTTCGAAACTAGCAAACTAAAAACCTTTCATCCATTATGCTCTTTTCAGTCTGTAATATGTTATTTTTTGATATATATCCTTAATAGCATTTGCCAGTTTATCCCTCTTAACTCTTAAGATGAAGTGTTGCAGTTGGATCACTGAGTAAAGATTCAATCTAAGAAGGTACCACACTGCTGTGGTAAGTGGCCGACAGCTGATACTAAGTTGACACTGAGCCCCATTTATATTACCTTCAGCTCTGCTTTAGTCGGGATCTAACTATGGAAACAGGTTCACATGTACACAGAATTTTTTTATAATGTTTCATCCCATTTCATGTATTTTTGTCAATGATTGTTAATAATTATGCATGCCCAAGGTCAATTTGTTTATTTCATTTATGTCAAATTCAAAATGACATAGATTTAGGTCAGACTCTGATCGTAAATGATGGTACTTTAGATAATCATACTAATTTATAAGTAGCCCAACTTTAATTTAGTTTTTCAGGGATACAGATAATATACTATGTCAATATGGGCAAAAAAAAAAAAAAGTAATGACAAGAGAAGTAATAATAAGAAAAGATGAATAGCAATGACAATTACTTCAAGTAAATTGTCTCAGCTAGAGCAGCGGTCTCCAACCTTTTTGGCACCAGGAACTGGTGCTCCTATGAGAATCTAATGCCTGATGATCTGAAGTGGAGCTGAGGCAGTGAAGCTAGCACTGGGGAGCAGCTGCAAATACAGATGAAGCTTTGCTCACTATTCCACCACTCACCTCTTGCTGTGCAGTCCGGTTCCTAACGGGCCATGGACTTGTACCAGTCCACAGCCCAGGTGTTGTGGACCCCTGATCTAAATAACTTATCCTATGTTTAAACAAGTGACATATTTCTAATATGGAGTGTTTGATGTTACAATTAAGCAAGTAGATAAAGCAGAGAGTAATTCGGCTGTAGTCAGCCAGAATACTTTTGTGCCTGGAAAGCTCTCAATGTGGCAGAAATAATAAGTTTTGTGGCTTTTGAAATTTTTTCAAAGAATATTAATGTCTACTATCTCATATCATTCTCACCACCGCCCTACGGTGTCAGTACAACGTACTTTCATCACACTTGATAGAAGAAATTGAGGCAAAGAATTGTCCAGAGTCATAGTTAACTGAAAAATCAAAAGTGATAACTTAGCTCTCCTGGTCCCTTGGTGTGAGAGTTTGGGGTAAGGTCATTTTGGCCCCATAGCAATGTAAAGAACAATATGCTCAGTACCCCTAGACAGTGGTCTCAACCTCAGCACTACTGACATTTGGGGTGGGATAATTCTTTGTGGTGGGGGCTGTCCTGTGCATTGTAGGATGTTTAGCAGCTTCTCTGTCTTCTACCCACTAGGTGAGAGTAGCACCTTCCTCCTAGAGTGACAACCAAAAATGTTTCCAAATATTACCAATGCCCCTGGGGGGCAAAACGGCCCTGACTTAAGATCCACTAATCTAGGGATAACTTCAAAGGAGTCACATGACTCCCCTGTTCTCAGTAGCCAGGGAAGAAGACTGGTTTGGAGATATTTGCCATCTAGAGACCCATAACAAACCATTTACTTATCTACTCATTTATTCCAAACTGGATGAAGCAGATTACGCTAATTGCCCAAGCAATAATCATTCTTCTTCCCTCAAGAGAGAATTCCAATTTTGTTTGGGGTGGCTAGAAGCTCAACTAAAAAACTACATTTCCCAGCCTCCCTTGCAGTCAATATGACCATACGACTAAGTTCTGGCCAATGAAATCTAATCAAAACTTGTGAGGTAAGATTTCCAGAGAAACTCTTTAAGACGGAATAGTCAACTACTTACTTCTTCCTGCTTCTTAAGGTTTCAGTAGCAATCTTGAACAATCAGTGACCTTGAGAATAGAAGACAGTGTTAAGGGTAAAAAGGAAGACATTGAGTTAAAGCTTGGATTTCTGAAGACTCTGGATCACATCAATTCCTAACCGCTAACCTCTTATCCATGTTTACACCACTGCTGTGGATTTTCTGTTATATGCCATTGAACCTAATAGTAACTGACACCAAGGTAACCTCAGGAAAAGAACGCATGGATAACCAGAAATTATGGTTAAAACACAACCACAACTCTTCAAAGGTGTCACAGGCATAAAAAAAAAACAAGGTAAGACTAAGAAACTATCACACTTCAAGGAAATTAAAGAGACATGACAAGTAATACAATGTGGCCTCCTGGCTTGGACCCTGCAACAGAGAAGGACATTCATGAGAAAACTGGTGAAATCCAAATAAAATCTATAGTTTATTTAATAGTACTGTATCAGTGTTTATGTTTTAGTTCTGACAAATGTTATGCAAGATGGTTACATAAAATGTTAACTCTAGGAAAGTTGGGTGTAAGGTATATGGGAATACCTGTATTTTTGCAACTTTTCCATAAATCTAAAATCATTCAAAAATAAAAATGTTTTAAAAATACATAATTATAGTCAACTCTGAAATATGAGAAGCAAGTTAACCAATTAATGGACCAATCACAGTTAAGAATAGCCGTGACTGTGTTGGGAAAGGGATCAAACAGGAAGCTAGGTGGCCCTAGCTAAAAGGATAAAGGGTCAAGATAAGAGCTCTACCTACTCAGCCTCCTTCTCTGTGATCCTCTCTCCCCTAGCTCAGGCATAAGACTTTCCTTCTCTTCTCCAGAACCAAGAGAAGCCTGCACATCTTGGTTTCCTGATTCAATTTGCTTAAACACATGTCTTCTTTCACCAAACTGTAAATCTTTTGAGGAAGGATAATTTCTTATTTCATTTTGGCATCCACAGGTCCTAGCTCTTATCCTGACCAATAGTCAGCACCGATGTTTAGTGAAAAAATAAATGAAATAATTGCTCACTTTTTCTATTAGATGAAGGAAAGTAATAAAAAAATTTATTAGTTCATAGGATTCTGACTCTGTTTCCTTCTCTAGCCTAAATCTTCTGATTTCATCATTATCCTTGAGTTTGTCTCTACCTGTTCTCCTTCCATTGTTATTTGCCTTGCAGAACCTCAGCTCTGAACAGATCTAAACATTCAGCTTCTCTATTTCATATCTATGTCCTTATGCACTAGTGAGACAATAACTCTATGATGATAAATGAATAATGAATCAACCTTTAATGTGGTTGTTACTGCTTAGATGCCCTTCTCCAGTGGCAGCAAAACAGACAGTAACTCATGGTATTCCAACTCTAACTATTATTAAATTTATTTAATGTCTCTATCTGGATTACCCTTGTACATTCAATCTTCATCCAGTCTCCTTGGACTTAGGAGTCAGTGTGGTCCCCCCACCTCCAAGTTTTGCTTGATTTCTCCATTCACAACTATGAATATATTTATCATGACAATTTCCCCACTGCTATGAAACTGATGATTTATATTTCTAACTTCCACAAAAGAGTATAACACTTTTAAAGGCAATGATTTTGTATTGCTAATACTGAGCACAGTGTCTAGCATATGTATACTCAATAAACATTATTAAAAAGATAGAAAGGCCAAAGGAAGGAAGAAAAGAAGGAAGGAAGGAAGGAAGGAAGGAAGGAAGGAAGGAAGGAAGGAAGGAAGGAAGGAAGGAAGGAAGAAAAGAAGGCATTATGAAGACACCTAGAAAATTTTTCAGATGATAGATTCAGACATATCTTTTTTTAGCCTATCCCAAATACTATCTTCTACCTCTGTTTGCTGCCAACCTTCCTATCTATACATGCTCTTCTTGTCATATCACCATTTCTGTAGTCCCGGTTTCTCTACTGATATGCTCCCAAAAACAATGTGCTAAAGGATATAAATATGTATGAAATATATAAAACCTAAAACCTAGAAGCCTTGTATTCTGTTTCTAACATATTTGTAGTAATACACCATTTTCATTTGACTCGTCTTAGTTTGCTTCACCATGCCTTTCTCTAGAAATCTGGTACTGATGCCTTGGGACTGAGCCAGAGGTTAATTTTAATGATGCTTCATGCTATGGCTAAAATTATTCTTAAAAGTTTAAGTGATCTGATTCTTTTCTGTCAGTTTAGTCATGACACCACTAGAGGTATTAATGGGTAACTCTTATGATCTGATCACTTAGGGGTCTTACTACAGGGTCGGTAGAGGCAACAACTGTCAAGACCTAGCGTGTAAGTCTTTCTCTTTCACAAATTCTTCTCGAACCTATAAGCAAATAGAATTCCTATTAACTAGGTCATCAGCTCTTCCAATAAGCTAGGACATGGGTGTTTTCAAGCTCAGACCCCTGCCCTTGTGCCCTTGTGCCATCAATCTCTAAAGAACATGGAAAGAGGTTGAAATTGACACTTTTATAAAGATTTCCTTGGTGAAGAGGTGCTTGAAGTTTTTATGTCAGAATAAAGGTTAAAGTTAAAAGCCTACAAATTGCTAAAGCTACAACTCCTTTTAGAGTATGTTCTTTGTTAGTTTATGTGAAAGAGACACACAAACAAATTCATTTTGAATAAAACTCAGTGGGCATTTATGTTGCATTTTCTTTTAGGAAAAAAACTATAATTAATAGAAACAATATAAGCTAGTGACAAGGCAATTAGTTTGTTGGTTATTCAATAATAGTTGTCTTGCTATAGAAAATTTAACTTTAACAATAATTTCAACTTCTTTTTGTTATGCTACTAATTATAACTCTAGTTGATGATAGTCGTTCCAATAAAGATGTCCTGTAAATAACTGAAATAAGAAGTTAGAACATAGTTAAGAGGCCATGACCAGAATAATGGATTTAGAAGTCATTTGTAGAGGTAATAATTGAGCAAAGCTATTGATTATAGAGAATAAAAGGACAAGGCTTTATAAAATTTGCTGTTGACAAGCAAACAAACAAACAAAAAATAAAAAGCCAGGAAAAGAGAAATTCACCATGAGGAAGATTTCTGGAGAACAAGGTAGCTCACTGTCATTAAGGCCAAAAAGTATGTCTTCTAGTCTTCTTTTACAAATCTCCTTAGTACCTAGCACAGTAAGTTCTCTGTAAATATTATATATCTGCATATGTGTATGAAAGAGAGAGAGAAATAGAAAGTAATTTCTCTATAAATATTTCATGACTGTATAAGTAACATGATGTTAAATCAGATATTATAGCTGAAGTACATTTCAAATTTACTTGCTAACTACAGACAAAAATTAAGTTAAAATTATAATGTTCAAATATAATAGAAGTTTACTTTTCCCTTATGTAAAATCTAAAATGAATATTCTTGATGAGCTTTTCTCCTCCAAGTGTTGGCTCAAGAACTCAAACTCTTTTTAACTCATGGCTCTGCCATCTTCAACACCTGGCTTCCAAGACTTTGGAACACCTGGCTGTGCTCATATGCATAGAGATGCCAAAATGAGAAATTGGCAGATTTTATTCCTCCCTCACATTCCATTGGCAAGAACCAATCTCCTGGACTCACTTAGATACAAGAATAGCTGGGAAATATAGCCCCTGGGTGGGCATTTCTCTCAGGCAACTACAGTATAAAGAAAGTATAATTTTTTGCTGGATAACTGTATCTGAAGTGAGTTAAATTTATTTTGTCTTGTTTGTACAGTTCAAGTTAGAAGAATTAGCTTGATTTAAATTGTTGTTATCCAATGCCGAATAACAAATTTTCATTTAAAAGAAAATTTGATGGAATAGAATATGTAATGGAATATGTAAAATAATGGATTTTTACATATGAAATGGAATATGTAAAATAAAATAATTAAATAACACAAGGTTTATGCTGGGGAGAAAAATTCTCCATTTGGTCATCAAATCCATGGAATGGTAATGATGATGGCGGTGTTGATGAGGCTGGTGATGGTGGTGGTGGTGGTGGTGGTGGTGATTTAGTAGAGAAAATACACACATGCCTGATCAGAAACTCATTTCTGTACTATGGAAGTTTTTTTTCAAGTCTGTTTTTGGCTTCCCAACCCCATCCAATAAAAGTCTACATGTAATGTAATATCCTTTAGTAGATTATGTGGAAATTTAAGTAGAGACAAAAAAAAAAATACAATTGAAATAGCAGCAAATTAATAATAAATAACTTGTTTTACCCTTTGTTTTACTTTAGCTTAGAAAGATATTAATGGCTACAAATCTGCCTTTCTGTGTGATGGTTCCACTACTGTCATCAACAACCAAGTTACCAGGTTCAACATTTGCACTCTGCAATCAAACAACTTGGATCCACCACTCAGTGTCACTTTGTACAATTGCTTAACCTATTGTATGCCTCTATTTTAGACATCTGTAAAATGGGGATGATAGTAATGGTAGTTACCTCATAGGGTCTTTAAAAGGCTTACATGAAGTAAGATATATAATGTACTTAGTGCCTTGCAATACAGTAGCACACAGTAAACATAGAATATAATTATTTGCTCTTATTGTTACATTTGTTGAGATTTAGGCAGTATGCTTCATAAATCTCAAGCTACCTAAAAGTACCACCTGGTATTAGTCATTACAAAGACAGAAAATATAAAGTCAAATAATTACTTAGCTGCAGAGGGTATTTCCTGCCTGAGATGTTACCTGGTCTAAAATGACACTAAACTCACCCAAGTAAGGAGACTTAACTGAACAATATATGAATGAATAACTTAACAATACTAAATTGAATTACATGGGAAGGCCTTAAAACTAGGCACTAAGTGATTGTTGCCTGAACATATTGGATAGCCTTAAAAAATAAAAAACAGCAAATGAACTTTCACTTGGGACTTTGAAGTTCAGAATCATAAGCCTGTTCCAAAGAGAAAACCATAGATTTTCTGACTGTTAGTCCTGTCCAGTGGGTATGTCCAGATCTGTCACATTAGGGAAATTATAATAGCTACACATAGGTTGATGTATAATGGAATAAGTGAATCAAAAACAATAAAAAAGTAGACAGAATTTTGAGTAAATGCTATGGTCTCAATGCATGTTGATTGATGAGCCCACGATGTCAGAGATGCTATCTGAATCTACCAATTAATTACTGTTGTAAAATCCTTCACAGTATGCATCTCTCCTAGGTGAATTTCCCAAGCATTTTCTCTAAGTCAAGTTAGCCATGGTCACTTATCTTCATTTTCATGTAAAATATAACCTAATTTACCTTCCATTATATTTTCCATATGACGATGATCAGCGTTTCTGGTCAATATTTGAAATATTAATACTTAAAAAATATCTCACTTGTTCAAGGCTGAGAGAACAGAATAGCTGCTGATTTGAGTATCTGCCCTAATAGTCTTTTTCAGATACTGTAATAGGTTAATTAAAATGTTGTGGATTCTTTTTACCTTTTTATTTATTTGTCATAGTATACTATAGGGCAATGATTTCTTGACTTTGGGACTTCATAAACCCCTAAAATTTCTACCCATAAATTTAGAAAACCAAAATTTTTCCTGTGTTACTTCGGATTAGTAGAACCATTGTTACCAACAAGCACTGCCCTTTAGACCAGCACTGAGGAAACCCTGTTCTGGAGAAGGCTAACACTACAACCATCCTGAGCACATGATAAATTTGAATTCACCCCAGGAATAAAGCCTTTGTCTTACTGATACCAAGAAAAAACAAAAAACAAAAATGAAACTACATGTGAGCCCAGAGACCAAAACATCTATACCTTTCCGAGCCTTTGATCTCGAAAGGGAGCTAACATAACCAACTGACAAACTACAAATTCTCAGTGGTTCTCATGGTCTCATAACTTGTACCATCCTCTCAGCAGACTGCCCACATCTTTCCATTCCCAGGAAGCCCTAGACATATTGATAAGGAGGAATTGTCTAATAATAGTTTGGAGAGATTGATATTCTAGGACATTTGGAAGCCACATGCAGAGATATTTTCCAGAGACATTCAGGCACTGACTCATTTTTCACCTCAGTTAGCATTGTTAGTCCTGAATTTGGTTCATGAACCAAGAGAAGCAGATATGTTTAAACAATCCCTTAAACATGCACTTAGATCACTTGTGTCAATAATGAAGTATAAACTTAAATAAGAAAGCAGGGAAGTAGCAAGAATCTAGCCTCTTTCTCAACCCTAGCAGGATCATAACAGTCCAGGAATGCTACAGGCATAAAGAATCAAGGAATAAGAGAAAAATCTTACTAAAAACACTCCATTTGTTTCTGCTCTGTGTAGCTACCTCACTTCCTTTACCTTGGCCAGGATTAGAGACAGAGGAAAGAGAGTGTGTGTGTGTGTGCATGTGTGTGTATGTGTGTGTGCATGTGTGTTTGTTGTCAATCCATAATCCTATCTGCTTCACTATACATAATACCTATTTAGCTACTAACTGACTGCTACATTTGTTGGCAAGCCACCAAGTTCTGTGACTATTCTGCAAATCACATAGGAAACATGATTTTACCATTTATGAATCACCATACACAGGTGTTCAGAATGCAGGTGAATTCCTATTTTTAGCAGAAAATTTAATACTGTGGGGTTATATCACCCAATTAATTATAACCTGATTTCAACAAATTCATTAATTCCACATGTGCATAATTCCTCACCTCCACTTTAGCCTAAGGGCCAGGAAGAAATAAAGCAAACAGCTGAGCTCAGGTTTCTCTGACCTGACAGTGTTATGACAATAGCCATAGGACTCAGTTACCCTGTATCTAAACTCCTAAACACTGTGCAGTTTGAACAGAAAGTAGCTACCAAAATATAATAATCGTATTCACAGACGTTAAGAAAATGCAATGTCCATAACAAAATCTCTAGCACATGCAATCATTTTTAACTTTCTACTCGTAAGAAATAGCTTATTATATTTAGGATTTAAATTAAATCAAGGTAGAGGCTGTGAGATGTAAAATGTTACATTTATTTCAATCTGGTAGTTGAATTAAGTACTCTTGGTTTTGTGGTTTCTTTTAGAAGCATTGATTTAAATGACCCTTTCTGAATTTTTAACATAATAGGAATTGGAAAGGTGTCATACAGAGCAATAATGGAAGAGGAAGACTCCATATGGAACAAAATCTCCTGTAAGAAAAACTTGCTAAGTCAAAGGACATAAAAGGCGATGGCGAACAGAAAGGATATCTAGATAAATTACATTGTTGAGCTATGCACCAGGCACTAAACTCAGGGTCTTCTAAGTTATTTCATGAAACCCTCAAAAATACTACGATTTGGTTATCATCATCCACGTTGTCACAGATGAAGAAATAAATTTTAAAAACTGAGGTCACTTATCCAAGTTCACACAATTGGTAAGTGGTAGAGTGGGGTTCACCTAAACTTTTACACACTTTTTACAATGCATACTTGGCTTATTCTAGTGTACCCGGGAATTTAAGGGCTACTCATCATGTCAGTGAATTTCCTTCTTTATTCTCTCCATCTCTCCAAATTGCTTTCATGGTGCACCTGAAGAACTACATCTTTGATGAACATTTCCTGGGGGCTCCCAGGTTCCAGTTTTCTCTTCCTTGTGTAAAATCCTGTAGCATTCATTTACTCCACCACTTATACATTCTATATTACATGCTACCTAGTTCACTAGTCAACTTCTACATATGACTTATCTTCCTAATTAAATTATTCACTTGAAGGCAGAGGCCATATCTTAAAGATCTTTGGGTTCTTCATTGTACAGGGTTGTAGATTAAATTTCTTCTCTCCTGCCATCTTTGAGCAATTAGTGGTTGCTGCCTAGAATGCCATGTTGAAAACCTTGCATAGCCTGTTTTTTGTGTCAGTAAAAAATAATCCTTTCACTAATTAGTGATGCCATTGGTGTGGTCGGGAAATGGGAGTAACAGGTATTAAAGGATTTGCAGAAAATGACAGTACCATGCATGTGTTTGCTGAACCTGCCAAGTACTTCAACTAGAACTGTGTATACTTTAGATTGACATTTTCAATGAAACCAATTCAGATAAAGATAATTTGTCTAAAATTTACATTAAAATTATAAATCATTAATTAAAGCAATATTTTAATGCAAGTTAAACATGCACAGAAAATGAAGCTTTCCCATTCTGTTCTAACAAATTCCTACTCGTAAACAATCCCTGTGGTTGACCCCCTAGTGAATGAGAGGGAAAAAAATTAACTCTCCAACCACGAGCTACAGATTTTTTGAACTGAACCCGTATAAGATTCATTTTCTCTAGATTAAAATTCTCAAAGTCTCTAATGTTTTCCTCCTCCTTCTTCCTCTCTGAGGCAGAGACCATATCTTAAAGATCTTTGGGTTCTTCGCTGTATGAGTAGAGAAAGGTAGTATAAATGTCCTTGTGGGTACTGTAGTCCCAATGACATTGGCAGAAATGACTTCATGCTAATCCTCAGATATGTGCTCCCTGTTGCCCACTATTTTAAAGGTATATAGCCATCACTGACCTTGCCACTATGAGCCCTGCTGATGTCCTTTGCTGTAATTTACAGCTGGTTTAATCTTTTGGCTCAAGAAGCACTCAAGAAACATCAGCCATCTAACCGTTATCAGCTCAATCTGTTTTCGATTCTTCATGGCTGCAGCTCTTGGGTCTATAGTTCCTCCTCCACTTGTCCCTGGGTTGAGCTGCCCACTCCAGCCTGTGCCATTGGGATCACCTTGCCCCTTGCAATACTTCTTAATTCTCAGCACAGGATTTGTAAACTTCAAGATATCCGCCTGAGCAATGGTACACCCCAACTTTAATGTATGTAGCCTCCTCCCAGAGACCAAATCAAGTACTAGGCAAGAGCCCCAACCTTCCTTAGGTTCCTTAAATTTAGTGAGTTCTGAGTTTAACCCCAACCAAGGCCCCAAAAGAACTGGGACACAAATGCTTTCATATCTTCTTTTCTTTCCATGCAAATACCTGGACCAGCCCTGGGAAAAGAGAGCTTCTTCATGCAAATACCTGGACCAGCCCTGGGAAGAGAGAGCTTTCTTCTATTTCCCTATGTCATATCTTCCTCCTACTGGAGAAGATCTGTCATAGAAGGAAGGAGTGTCTTCTTTACACTGTTGGAAAAAACTATGAAGAGGGTCCTTCAAACCGAGCCTTAATATGCTAAAGAAAGGGATAAAGCCATTTGAAAAATCTTTTTCAAGTTTATGGTAAGATTTGCAAGGCTCATGTGTAGCAAAATTTTATTTTGCATGTCAGAAGGAGAAGATAAACTCAGTCTTCCTCTTCGTAGTCTAAGCTATCAGTTTCTAATATAGTCCCAGGCAATATCCTAGGCAATGTCTACTCCTGGGAAAGTAGGCCAAAAGTCTTAGATTCAAAAAGGCAAAAGAGAAAAGCACATTAATAATTTTGAAACTACATTTTCATTATAACTCAATGTCATTAATACACAAAATAACTAGTAGTTGTTATCCTCTGTTGATCAGAACCCAAAGTCAACACTCTGACTCCCCAAAAGACCAATTTTCGTCAGTAATATTCTTACAGGCTAAACTCTAATGTCAAGCAATCATGAAAGCGAATAGACAAACTATTATGGGTAAGTAGTACAAATTATCATAATTCAAAATTATAATTGCAAAATATATGCCCTCATTATGTTGATCATTTGTATCACTTTTATAATGCTTGATTAAATCAGTTTAAATTTTGATGATCTGAGTCTATAAAATAACATAGCAGTATTCCTCTTTTAGAGCATACCAACCTCAGTTCTCCTCTCCACTCCTAATTTAGGTCTACTGTTGAAATTATGTAAAATTATCTTGCATGAATCCAAATAAATTAGGAGTTTTTCTGGTTTTTATTCATGTACTATTTCTGAAGGTAAATAATATCTGAATCTTTAAGTAAACAATAGCCAGCTCTTAAAAGATCTCAGTCATATTTCTAAGTCTTGTCATTTGACCAATCTTGTTTTAGATTCAGTGACTGTCCAGTTGATGAATGGATGCCTATTTAAGGCCTCTTTCAAATTAGAAGGCACATATTGCCATTCAATTAGAAAAAATGCACAGTTTTATTCATTCATGCAGTGTTTCATTCACTCCATCCAAAGAATGCAGGATCAGACACTGTGCTTAACTCAATTGGTTTTAAACAATAACAAAAAGTAGGGCACTGGAATTCTGCC
This sequence comes from Pteropus vampyrus, assembly GCF_000151845.1. NCBI lineage: Eukaryota > Metazoa > Chordata > Mammalia > Chiroptera > Pteropodidae > Pteropus > Pteropus vampyrus. The sequence goes on from NW_011888806.1 coordinate 11,069,675, forward strand.
TCTGACAATGATAGAGTAAAGGGAAATGAACTCACCCCCTCACAGTAAACAACTAGAAAACTGGACAAAATACATTCTAAAACTGCATTCGGACATTAGACAACAAGCGGTATAAGATGTTGATCCTTGAAAAAAGGAAACAAATGAGATTGGTCTCTACAATCTTTCCAACTTTCTACCTCAAAGCACTATCCAGGACTTGGTGCCAGGAAGGGCATCTAAGTAAAGCATAGACATTTTGCTGAATTAAGAAGACAGAGATTTGAGGGTGGTGAGCTTGGGTGGCTGGAATTTTAAGGTCAGAGTTCTAGAGTGAAAAGCATTATAGAGCTAGAGCTACAGAAATACACATAGGAAACTCCTACACCTTTGCTGAGTACAAAGCCATGATGTATA
>NW_011888806.1:11070435-11073649 GCF_000151845.1 Pteropus vampyrus
TAAAACATATATATATATGTTTATATAACAACCTAATTGAAAAGTAGGCAAACATGAATGACCAAAAAGCATCTGAAAATATGCTCAATATTATTTGCTATCAGGGAAATGCAAATTAGAATCACAGTAAGATATCACTACATATTATAATCACTAACATTAAAAACATTGACAATTGCAAATATTGTGATGGGTGTGTAGCAACTGGAACTCTCACACATTTCTGAAAGTTTAAAATGGTACAATTACTTTAGAAAACAATTTGCCATTTTCTTACAAAATTAAACACTTACTGGATTTATAGAATTTCACTCTTAGGTATTCACCCAAGAAAAACAAAACTTTATGCCCACACAAAGAATTATACACAAATGTTCATAGCAGCTTTGTTTGTAATAGTAAACTTAACCCAAATATTCATCAATAGATGAATTTCTACACAAATTTTGGTATCCATAAAATTGATTACCCAACAGTAAATAGGAACAAGCTATTGATCAATTTATATACAATGAATTTCAAAAACTATATATTGAGTGAGAGAAGCTAAATACACAGTATGTATTCTATAGTTCTGTTTATAGAAGTCTCAGAAAAGGCAAATCTATAATAATTAGCTATCAGTGATTGCTTAGAACTGAAGGTAGAAGTGTGATTGAAAAGAAGGAACATGAGAGAATTATTTGGGGTGATTAATGTTTTGTAGGTTGATTTTGGTGGTAGCTGCAGAAGTGCACACATTTTTAATTCATCTAACTATGAATTTAAGATTAATGAATTTTATTGTGTATGTAAATTATACCTTGAAAAGTATAATTGATCAAAAGTTTTGGGGGGAGTATAATTGATCAAAATATTGGGTGAGAATAGTAAATTACTAATTACCTTTCCTTTTGCATTTTCCAAGTCATATTCATGAGATATTTGATCAACCTTGAATTGATGCCTGACAGTCTAGAGTTAACAGAAGTCTACAGATAGCACTATTATTCTAAGAGTTTTCAAATCTTTACACTATAAATTCTAGATATTCAGGTGATATCTTCAAATAGAACCACCAGCTTCTAGATTGCTTTGAAACTGCGTTAAAATGATGAAACAGGCATCATCAAGAGACATAGGCAAATTAGAAAAAGACCTGAAATACAGCTATGAGCTCTACCACATAACTATGGAGAAAGAGTTACTTAGGATAAAATAAAGAACAGTGACTTGCCATCAGTAAAACTTGAAAAGATGGAGGCAGGGTTAAAATATAAGTCTAATTCTCTACGTGCTTATTCTTGAAATGAATCAATACTTATAATTTCATCTTGGCAAAGGATTCTTATTGACCATGAATTGCAAGAACCAAATGATGCAAGCAGAAGTGTCAGGGTTTTAGTATAACAGTAAGCAGGAAAGAGATGAATTATCATCTTTCTTGTGTTAGAATTCTAAGAGATTTGGCAAAGGTGGGGTTTTTTCTTCTAAAAAAATAATAAGTGTTTTAAAATTAAAAAGTAGAAATTTTTCTTTGAATGTATCTGAATTTATTTAATTAACATACTTTATTAAATTATAAAACTATCAAAATCATTTTTCTTGGTATTAAGAAGAAAAAAACCAATATTTGCAAACGTGTAAAACAATCTTAAATTATCTTTTTAAAATGCAGCCTGTAAAAAACACCCTATAATTCTTTTTGGCAGTTTAAATATGAAAAATAACTTACTGAAACAAGCATGGATTCCTTAAAGGGCTGAGAAACGTTATAGGGAAAATACTAGCTAATCCTCTACAGTTAGAGTATTATTTCTACAACATAAATCCTTATGTTGTAAGAAACTTCTGTGATCTTCTCACAAAATCTAAATTTCTTAGTATAGTAATAAATGGCTATTTATACTCTAACGCCATCCTACCTTAACAGGCACATCTTCCCTTATGCTCCTGGCCTATGCCTTCCCTAAAAACTGAGCCAATTCTTATTTCACAAATATCCAGTGTTTTTTGTATCTCTATCCTTTGTACATATTCTTCCCTCTTTCCACCTATTCTTGACATATTCCTGTAAGGCCCACCTCAAACTGCCTCCCCTGTAAGCTTCGCTTAGTCCTCTGTGTTCTGCTGTATGCAGTTCTACACGGCATGTATCACAAGACACTAAATTTTGTATGCCAGCCTCACTGACTGCACCAGAAGATATTTTCTAGAAACAGAACTATATTATATTAATTCTTGTTAGTTTATTTCTTAATTATTACATTTCCCATTCATTGTATAGTCACTGTGGATAGTAGGAACACAATAAGACCTAATGAATTGAATTTTATTGAGCCTCAACTTGTTTGATTGTTTTGTTTTTGGAGTAGGTGAAGTGATTTTCTTGTATTTCCTTTTTTAACTCTTCCTCTCTGACCTCACTTATTTCTCTCAAGTGTGGTGTTTTTTAGGACTCATAAAATATTCTTGATTCCTAGTGGGGCTACTTAGACCTTCTGAGTTAGAAAAAAATCCTTACTTGCAAAGTAGTGATAAGAGGCTTGAATCATCACTACTATGGAAAACTCCTCAAAGTGCATATACCTTTGAGAGAGAGACAATATAATTTAAAGGCACTGTATTTTTTAGAAAATGCTAAATATTATGTAGAAAATGTTAAGATCTCTAAAATCTCTTCAGACTTATAGGACACACTTCTCCTCAGATTTTATCCATATCTTCCTGAAAGTTTATATTTGTATATTTTTACTGTAGATCTAAATAATTATAAATTCTAAAACCCTGAAGCAGAAATCACTACTCTAAGACTTTAAGACAGGAGCTGATTTCAGAATTTCTTAAATTTCTGACTGTATTGGACTGATTATAACTCACTGTCTAAAATTAGTTCTCCACATATTACCCAAATAGCTAAGTCAATGTAGTTAGTTAATTTAGTCAAATAATCAGTTAAAAAATAATCGGATTAGGTATTGGTACCATAAAATCTCCTGCTTTCATCCCAAAATATCAATAGACATTAATTAGTCTTTAATTTTCAAACACATATATGGGTACATCTAGCCAAACTTTAGTCTTCCATGACTATGAAAATGGAAAGCTTTAGCACTGTCCATTGAATCTCTTTTGTGACAATTTCTTCTTAGATATAATAATGAGACCTAGAGAAAAACTTTATTTCAGGAGATATAACCTGGTGGGAAAGAGCTAAGTTATAATACAAAAATCA
>NW_011888806.1:11073699-11076225 GCF_000151845.1 Pteropus vampyrus
AGCTAAGTCAATGTAGTTAGTTAATTTAGTCAAATAATCAGTTAAAAAATAATCGGATTAGGTATTGGTACCATAAAATCTCCTGCTTTCATCCCAAAATATCAATAGACATTAATTAGTCTTTAATTTTCAAACACATATATGGGTACATCTAGCCAAACTTTTTTTAGTCTTCCATGACTATGAAAATGGAAAGCTTTAGCACTGTCCATTGAATCTCTTTTGTGACAATTTCTTCTTAGATATAATAATGAGACCTAGAGAAAAACTTTATTTCAGGAGATATAACCTGGTGGGAAAGAGCTAAGTTATAATACAAAAATCACACCTGGCAACTTACATACAAAGCTAGAGAAATAATCTTTATAATAGCATGTGGAAGCTCCAGGTCATCGCACTCAAGGCTTTTTCAGACAGAAAAGACTCTCATGATTCTCTCATTTCATTTAATAAATGTATATATAGCACTAACTATAGACAATGCTCTAAGTGATACAAATATTAACTCATCTACTCATAACAAAACTCTGAGATAGGTGCTATTATTAGTGCTATTTTATAGGTGAATGTGAGACTAAGTTAGCTGTCCAAAGACTTTCATCTATCAGTGACTGGACCAGGATGAATCCAAGCAGTCCGGATCCATAGTTTATGATCTAAACTCTTTTCAACACTGCTTCTACCATGATTCCCAGACTTCTAGGAGCAGGAGTAAGATATCTGGAGGAATCCTTTTATGGTTCCCATGAGTAAGGAGTATTAGCTTACCACTAATGACCATATATCCAAGAGTTGATAAGGAAGTCATCATTGATGCTACAAGGTTGCTGCATCCTTACATAAGGGTTCTTTTTCTTTTCTTTTAAGTTGGGCTACACATTCAGCCTTCTCGGTTTTTTTGTATACAAGAATAACTTGTAAGATTGCAGTGATAATTGCAATCACATAAAATTAACCCAAACACTTGATTCTCTAAGTTCCATTTCTAAGAATATAAATATGTCTTTTCTCAGGAATTTCTTTATAATTTTTAAACTCACAGGTGTTCGAACTATCACTGACCTCTACTTCTGATGCAAATGATCTTCTTCCTTTTAATTGTTACCACATAAATTATTCAAAAACAATCCTTGTGACTTACATGTATTATTTAACTTCAAAGAGTTGTTAGAAGCTGAAATTGCCTTTAAAAATTACCCGTCCTAAAAATCTGCACCAGTTGCAGCCTTATGAAATCCAGACATGTCTAAAAATTTTAAATGGGTTTAGCACAACAAAATGGGAGCAGTGGGTGGATGAGAAGAGAGTTGAACCCCATTTTATGGAGCTAGGATCCCCCAAAATAATCAGTAATTATTGCCTGAGTCTCTAGGAACTGAACTGCCTACACCTGTAGGAGGATTTGCAAAGAAGTGTGACTTGCAATTTACGTTTAGGTTGTGTATAAGAGATTTCTAAAAATAAGTAAATCTAAGTGCAGCAAAAACAATGTTGGGTTACGCTAGTCTTCAAATTCCAAAAGAGGATTTCATGAGTCAATAAGTCTTGTCAGCACTGGGGAGGAAGGTTAACAGTTTGGTATCTAGAACCATATGAGAAAGAAGAGCCTTCAGGAGAATTTTCATTTCTGACTTCTAAACTACACCTTGATTCATGGAAATAAGTGGAAACATGTGAATACATCTATATCTTCCTAATTATTGAGAAGAGTCAAAAGAGAAAAAGGAAGATTTAACAAAGGCATAAAAATTATTTCCAAGAATAATTATCTAAAATGACATTATTTGTCTAATAGCATGCAGTGTTAGAAGTGCACATAAATACAAATATACATGACAAAGTTTATATGTGCATGCATAGTATTAGAAAAAATATGTAAATGCAAATATTAATAGATGGCACTATACTTCTTCAAATTAATGATGGCTGTTCTCAAATAGATGGAGGGCTATTACTGGGAAAGAATTAGACCTGCTCCATGTAGCTCCAAAGAGTAGAGCTAGCATCAGAGTGGAAATTAAAGAGAAACAAATCTCACCCCTGTGAATGGAAGAATCTTCTAAAATACTGAACATAATTCTCTTTCTTATATTTTTTCTCTGAGAATTTTCCATCATCTCTACTATAGTTTTTTGTTTTTTGGAGTTTTTTTTTTTTTTTTGTGGGGTGGGGCATGTCACATCTATTAACCTCCTTGTTATTTCCTAATGCTTAAACTTCTTAGAAACTAATTTGGCAATGCAAAAATTGTTTTAAGTTTCTATAGCAATACAAGTCACAAGTATTTAATGGGTTTTCTCAATAAATAACGATGCCCTTCATATCTCGGCAGCCACCATCAATGTAAAATTTTTGTAAATAACCAAGAACAATTCATCCAACCAGTCTCCTGAGGAAAGAAATAAGAATATATAGTTGCCAAAAGCCAATTTTTCTAACCATTGAACTATAATACAGACACAGATATGTTTCTATCAAAATATATACAACTGCACAATTCCAGAGAACCAAAAGACGTAAAAAAAT
>NW_011888806.1:11076275-11078737 GCF_000151845.1 Pteropus vampyrus
CCATATGAGAAAGAAGAGCCTTCAGGAGAATTTTCATTTCTGACTTCTAAACTACACCTTGATTCATGGAAATAAGTGGAAACATGTGAATACATCTATATCTTCCTAATTATTGAGAAGAGTCAAAAGAGAAAAAGGAAGATTTAACAAAGGCATAAAAATTATTTCCAAGAATAATTATCTAAAATGACATTATTTGTCTAATAGCATGCAGTGTTAGAAGTGCACATAAATACAAATATACATGACAAAGTTTATATGTGCATGCATAGTATTAGAAAAAATATGTAAATGCAAATATTAATAGATGGCACTATACTTCTTCAAATTAATGATGGCTGTTCTCAAATAGATGGAGGGCTATTACTGGGAAAGAATTAGACCTGCTCCATGTAGCTCCAAAGAGTAGAGCTAGCATCAGAGTGGAAATTAAAGAGAAACAAATCTCACCCCTGTGAATGGAAGAATCTTCTAAAATACTGAACATAATTCTCTTTCTTATATTTTTTCTCTGAGAATTTTCCATCATCTCTACTATAGTTTTTTGTTTTTTGGAGTTTTTTTTTTTTTTTTGTGGGGTGGGGCATGTCACATCTATTAAATTCCTTGTTATTTCCTAATGCTTAAACTTCTTAGAAACTAATTTGGCAATGCAAAAATTGTTTTAAGTTTCTATAGCAATACAAGTCACAAGTATTTAATGGGTTTTCTCAATAAATAACGATGCCCTTCATATCTCGGCAGCCACCATCAATGTAAAATTTTTGTAAATAACCAAGAACAATTCATCCAACCAGTCTCCTGAGGAAAGAAATAAGAATATATAGTTGCCAAAAGCCAATTTTTCTAACCATTGAACTATAATACAGACACAGATATGTTTCTATCAAAATATATACAACTGCACAATTCCAGAGAACCAAAAGACGTAAAAAAATTAACAAATGACAAAAAAAAAATTCTAAATAACAGAAAGCATCCTTAATCTTCTCTTCTGTCTGCTTAAGATGCAAATCTCTTCTACTATGTGGAAAACATAATGTGAAACCATTGATTAGTATCTGTTTTACCTTAGGTGGAACTATGGTCTTTTTCCAAGTTAATATGTAAACAATATGAAGAAGACACACTGAGAGTCTATGAATCTCAATGTGATCCCTCAAGCCCTTAAGGTTTGATCCAGTTAATCTCAGGGGGCACTTTCCCTTGTGTGACCCAAAATGTTACAGTAGGCTTCAAACATAATTATCTTCATCCCGTATTTCTGTCCACACAAGATGAGCCAGAGAGCATGAAAACTTTTATTTGACATATGACTTCTAATAGATTCTGAAAAAGATTCCCTATTTGAAAGAATAATATTTTAGGTGCCAGGTCCATGGCACTGTTGTGTGCAGTCACCAAACCAGAGACTGTTTCAGTTTCATACATTCACTGTTACTCATTTGGGGTTGGTGTTAACAGTGAGTAGTTAGGCAGAGCAAATGTAATTAATATTTAGGCTAGTGTTTCCTACATTTATTTGAATATAAACCATTTTTGCCCCTCAGTACATGCTTTAAAACAGCACAGAACTAATGCTTCGTAAAAAAAATTGACAAACACTGGTTTAGTCATTACATGCACACATTCATACATCCATGCACATATATGCACACACACACACACACACAGTCTAAATAGTACCAGTGAACTGCCTAATATATGAGAGTACAATGACATTTTAGGGACACACAAACCCTTCTAATAACAAATGCTAAATCATAAAGATAAGTTAGAAAGTTGGAAAAAACTTGAATAATAAATATTTGCAAGAATGGCTTAAAATATTCATACTCCTTGAGCCAGTAAGTCAGAAATCTGTGTTAAAGAAAAAATACAAAATTCAAGCAAATATTTATGACCTCCCAATTTTCATTGTGGTGTTATTTATAATTCCCAAAGAAGCAACATATTCAATAATAAGAGAATCAAATATATTATGATATATCCATTTATTCACAGTGATTATAAATTGTGTTTCCTAAAAATATATAATGTAGAAAGATGTTTATGATATAATCCTTGGTGAAAAGCCAGTAGGATCCAAAATTATATACACAGAATAATCTCAATGTATAAGACATATACACATAGAAAAAGGCTGAGCAGAAACACCAAAAATGTTACAGTATTTATTTCTAAAGAGTAAAATAATGCATGAAGGTTATTTTCTTCTTTTATATACTGGTATCAACAAAATTTTCCATAATTGACATATATTGCTGTTATTAGTGGCAAAAAATAAATAAATTTCCCTTCCTCATAGAAATTTCAATAATTGCTTCCTAGAGAAGCCACTCTCTAGGCTTTTTATCTCATATAGCATGTTGCTTCTCTAATAACGTTTTCCCAAAATTTAATTAGTAATTTTGGAAATAAGAGAAAAGAAAGTTAAACAGAAGAATGTGACCTCCAAAAAG
>NW_011888806.1:11078787-11092723 GCF_000151845.1 Pteropus vampyrus
GTTAGAAAGTTGGAAAAAACTTGAATAATAAATATTTGCAAGAATGGCTTAAAATATTCATACTCCTTGAGCCAGTAAGTCAGAAATCTGTGTTAAAGAAAAAATACAAAATTCAAGCAAATATTTATGACCTCCCAATTTTCATTGTGGTGTTATTTATAATTCCCAAAGAAGCAACATAAATATTCAATAATAAGAGAATCAAATATATTATGATATATCCATTTATTCACAGTGATTATAAATTGTGTTTCCTAAAAATATATAATGTAGAAAGATGTTTATGATATAATCCTTGGTGAAAAGCCAGTAGGATCCAAAATTATATACACAGAATAATCTCAATGTATAAGACATATACACATAGAAAAAGGCTGAGCAGAAACACCAAAAATGTTAAAGTATTTATTTCTAAAGAGTAAAATAATGCATGAAGGTTATTTTCTTCTTTTATATACTGGTATCAACAAAATTTTCCATAATTGACATATATTGCTGTTATTAGTGGCAAAAAATAAATAAATTTCCCTTCCTCATAGAAATTTCAATAATTGCTTCCTAGAGAAGCCACTCTCTAGGCTTTTTATCTCATATAGCATGTTGCTTCTCTAATAACGTTTTCCCAAAATTTAATTAGTAATTTTGGAAATAAGAGAAAAGAAAGTTAAACAGAAGAATGTGACCTCCAAAAAGCACCTCTCTTTTAAAGGGAGTTTTGATTGCCATGACAACTCTAGAGTAACTTGACCATTCAGGAGGAGAAACTTGACCCTCAGAGCAGTGAAAGGCAATCCCAGTCTTTATCTCTTGGGATCTCTGGCTTCCTCTCACCTCCTTCAAGATGTCAATCAAGTTCTCGATAAACTCGGTAAAACTGAATCTAAAGCAGACCATTATTAGTCTGTCTTGCCAGCTCTAGGAATGTTAGGCTCTCTGGGAATTAAGAACCATGTGGTTGCTAGGCACTGCTGGTCTCAGGTGTGAGACTTCATTAACTACATTACACAAGGCTAGAAATCAAGCCCTAGAAAGAATGAAGGGGCCTCCAAGTCACAATCTCTCTTCAGTCAGCGTGAAAGGTTTGTTTTTTCTAAACTGAGGGAGCAGGAAAAAAAGTTTCTATGCAGCAATTTAGACAAGTATGCATTTATAAATAGCACAATTAGGAAATATGTAGAGGTCTCCCCTAATTGCCACTATTTCTTTCATCCAATCTTCCATGAGCCATAATACAATTGTGTGATGTGCGTATGGGTGTATGTGTGTGTGTGTAAACTTGAAATTAAGGATTAAGAAAAATACATAAACTCTCATGTTGTTTAGTTTTACCAGTTTCAAAAAATTTTCCTAGTATGGACAACACCACATACTATACGGAACCAAGGAGACAGAAAAGAGATACGTGAACTATGGTTCACACTCACACAGTAGGGAAAACAACCAAATTCCTCTTTTGGTCAAGAACAGCACAGAACTCCCACTTCCAAATGCATGTGGCTCTCCAGCATTATCTTCCTCTACACCTTCCCTCATTATTTTTTCAGCAGATAGCTGATATCATCAACGATGAGTAATGAGTAATACACAGAAAGGAATTATTCTATACACAAATGCTTCAAAAATGAAAGAGATGAAAAATCCACACAGAATTAAAGCCTTTAGATAAATCATTCAATAGTTTAAAAAATAATTTTAAAGCAACTTAAGAATAATTTAAGATAAATTTGAAATAAAGCATAAAATCTCTTCTAATATGAAAATTGAGTTGATGGTGCTTTAAAATAGAAAAAGCTAAGAACAAAAAGTTAAACATAAAAATATCATACAAAATGAAATAGAAATTATAAAAAGATGATAGATATAAAAAGAGATAAAGTGGTCTGATAACTAACCAGTGTTCATAATGCAGAGAACAGAACAAGTAAAATAGGGAGAAAAATTCAAAATTATCATAGAAGGAAACATTATTGAAATAAATATTAAAACTAAATGTTCCAAAAAGGGAAAAAAGCAGGTAGTTATCAAAATTAGGATAAGTCCCTGAGAAATTTCACACAAAAATTTGATGCAAAATGAGCAATGGTAAGATACATTTAGGGAAAGTTATACAATCACAAGGATTAAAAAAAAAAGTCATAAGGGATTCAGAAAGAAAAGGCCAGGTACATATAAGCCAAGTAAGGAAGGTAGGAGAAAATGCGAACTTTCCAAATAATTTTTTCCCTTTTATGGTAGTAACGTGGAAACATGTAATTAAATATAAACAAACAAAGAAATAAATGAGTGCTCTTTTAATTTTTTAGCTTTAGGAAGATGTTTAAAGTCTTAATCTCTCTTGTAGAGAAACATTTATCTACAGCCTTTTGTTTTGATTCAGATAATTCAACAATTCCTTTTTCAGAGAACTGTACTTTCATTAAATGTAATTAAAATTAAATTTAATGCTTAAAAATTAAGGGTGTAGTGTAATCATTTATTTTTCTAAAATTACCTTTAAAATCTATCTGTACATGTAGATAGAAAGATGTTTGAAATTATGTCATCAAATTTTATTTATTTTTTTGTTGTGAATTATGAGCATTTTGGTTTTTACTTTCTTCTTTATACTTTTATAAATTGAGTTTTTAAATAGAATATTTTTATGAAAGTAGCAATTACATATTAACAAATGAGCAAATAATTTGAAATGCTTTCTCTAGAAAAAAATAATATGCATGTATTTAATGTGTCCAGCATGTGGGTCCCATTAATGTCTACTGACAGATGTCATGATCACAGGTAATAACTACACTGAGGGCTTCTATACAAAGAACATAACTCAAAGAATCATATAAGATGAAAAACAACACAGGAAATTCAGGTGTCAACTCTCTACATGTGTCAAAGCATGGACTAAAAATATTTGTTACGTCAATATTTTTTAGTCACTCATTTATACCGTACTCTGAGGTACACTGGATTATTTTTCTTTAGCTATTTTTATTCAGAGAACTAAAGCTGTTCTAGTAGTCGCACTTTAACATACTTGTAGCAAAAGACTCAGAGCACAATTTTAAAAATCACAATGAATTGCATGTGTTGTGTTTTGATGAGGGCCATTATCCTATATTTTACATTATGGATGGCCAAATAGGCTTACTTTTCTTAATCTTTTAGCAATTTTCTTGGTTGAACCCTCGGTTTTAGCCAAGACTAAGGGGAAGCCTCCTAAATGGCTTTCCTGTTTTTGATCTCTGTTCTCTTCTCCAAACCTCATCCCCATTCATCCTCTATGGTTTATGCTGTTCCAAAATGATCTTTCTAAAAGTCAAATCTGTTTCTCTTACCTCTATTATTAAAATTCTTTAATAAATACTCATCTCCTTTTCTATAAAATCCAAACTCTGTTATATCATAGAAAAGTCCACTGTGACCTGACCTTACTTCCCTTTATAAATAAGTTTTAGAAGAATGTCTCCCCACTCCAAATTTTCTTAAGGAGGGATTTTTCATAAGCACAGGACTGGCATTTCTTAACCTTTTACTCAATCCATCCTGAGGAGGCAGAGATCTATAAATTTGAGAAGAACAAACTGGAATGTGCATGGTGAGTGTCGTCCTTCTTCCTCTAGGCAGAGAGCTGCTCTTGGGAAGCAAGATTTCTGCTCCTTCTCAGAGTCTGTCTGGCCTGGTCCTTTGCTGCTTTAATTGGGCCTGGAAATCTAATCCATTTGGGCCTCAGAATTATGGAACTTGTTTGCTACCAAACCTAAAGCCACTTGCTCAATTTAGCCTCTATCGGTAAGAGAGAGAGAGAGAGAGAGAGAAGGAAGGAAGAATATGTCTCTATATTGAATAAAAAGAAAAAATAGCAAATATTTCTCAAAAGTAGCAAAATATTTCTCAATTTTTTCAGGATCCTGGTTGGGGAAAGGGTACTATTTAGTGAATGCCTCCCCCAACACAAATTCACATTTCATTGAGGGATTACACTTTGCCAAACACTGTGTCAATGAGTGCTGTAACATGAGTATGTCATTTGGTCATCACAGCCCTCCACCTCTCCATCCTGTGCCACTCAGCCCTTGGCTCGTCAACCCCCCTCACCATCCCACATCCTCAATCGTCATGTTGTCTCCACTGAGCTTGGTAGGGAAGGGAAGATTCCCGACTTAGATTTGTAAAATAATAATGAGATGGAAATTTCAGGGTAATCAAGAGACAGAACTGGTAAAGTATTTTACATATGCTGACTTTTTTTCTATTTGAGTTTTTTTAAATTTTATTATTAGTTTCAAGTATACAGTACATTGGTTAGACATTTATACAGTTTATAAAACAATCCCCCTAATTGCTCTTTCTCTCTTCTGGCTCTCCACCTAGCCATTACATTAATGCTGACTGCATTTCCTATGCTGGGCTCCCCATCTCCATGACCATCTATCAACTACTAATTTATACTTCTTTAATCCTTCACCTCATTCTCCCAGCCCCTCAAACTCCCTCCCCTCTGGCCATCACCAGATTGCTGACTTTTCTATAAAATGTAAAGTTCAAATAATATTTAATTATCATACACACCCTCTTGAACTTTCTACTCATGTATGGGAAATGTTAGTGATGCAAATGGTTCTTGGCCCTGAAGCTCATGTTTCTAGCTTGATGATTAAGAAACAGATGACAGAAAGGTGATTTCCCGACTACAGCTGAAATACTCTGGGGAATTTTTAATCCAAGAGTTCCTGTTTTTGGAAGAAAGGGCATGTTGCATCTTTTGTTATTTTCCTTAGTGTATATTCAGCTCTCGGTAAGAATGAATTATACACTCCACCATGAAAAAAATTTTACCAGACTTTGACCCCATAATAAGATAACATTATATGTTTCTTTTCAACTGTTTTTGCAAAGGACAAAATCTCTCCCTGAACAAATTAAAGGAGCATACTTATCAAAAGAGTAAGGCAGTGGGGTTCCTAAGAATAGAGTTTCCTAAATGGATTTACCTCTTATTTGTTATTTCTTAATGTATATTTGGAGACATATTATAGAAAAGAGAGGAGTTATGTTGGCCTACCATATTTAAGAGTAATTGTCCTATTTTATTATTATCCTTTATTCTCATAAAATAAATGTTGTATCATTACATGGTCAATACCCGAAGGTTGAGTCCATGGTGGAAGTTTCTAAAATTTCATACAATGCTATATTGTTCTTTTCTGATTCTTAGTCCTATTATTTTTTTCCTGTCATTTCTGATATAGGATTAGTGACCCAAAAAAAGACTCCTATTAGCTCTCGGAAATAAATGTCATTAATTAATATGTCTACAGAGCAATAAACATATTCAGGTAAGAATAAAGTTAAAATTTTTTTGCATCTTTCACATTTTTGAAGCAATATTGAGTATTATGGTAAATTATAAATAAACTAGTAAATGATAAATAAAAAATAATTAAAACTACATGTGCATATTTTAAAATAAAATATTAAAAATTTTATTATATTGATATTTTTAAATTTTTAGGTAAGCGCTAGAATTTTTAAGTTTTTATTTTTTATAATAGTAAAAATCCCAAATAAAAGACCTGTATTTAATGACTCTATTAAAAAGTGTATCACAAACTTAAAATGTATCATTCTTATTTCATTAATTCTTTTAAAACATTATAGAGAAATTGATAGGTGCAATGGCCAGCCAAATAATTCCTAGTTTGTATTATATGAGACAAACCTCTTCCCAGTAAATACAGTTTCAAAATCAAATCAATATTTTAAATTTTTTCTATTAAAACTGAAATTAGTACCAAGTGTCAGCCAGCATGCCAATATTTCAATTTAACCTCAAAATGTTAATTCCTGAAACTAGAATGTCTGTCGGTAGCAGCAGAATGGACTGGAAACCTTCTATTAGGATCATCATCAAATCAGGGATTAAAGAGATTTCATTTCTTCCAGAAGAAAGTATATCTCTCTAGTGAGAAAACAATTTATTAACTAGCATCTAACAAAAGTAATCAGATACATCTTTCTTGGCCTTAGTCAAATTACTGAGAAGCTAAATATAAAATCTAAGCTTAGTGTTTAAACATACGCATACAACCATTGCTTTTGCAGAAATGTGCTTCTATACTAGACAGAAACGTGCTTCTATGCTAGTCTGAAATGTGACCAAACCCATGACCTAAATCACCTCAGTAGATGGCCAGAACTTTGCAGACAAAGCCACAATTGCAGAACTATCAGTTTATCAACATGGCTCAATAAGTGGCAAGTAGACTACATACGAAACTAAACAAATCCATGACATTTAGATCAGCCACATATTCACTTTTGGCTGTGCAAAAAGTGTTTGATGATGATTATGTCAACTTTTATCCTATTAGGTATGAACTATAATTTGCATAAAACAATGTACGATATTGTGTTGAAAACAACACATCTACATGGTGAATCTAAGTTTCTGAGGTTGGACTGAAAATTTTGAGGTTTCTTTTCATTTTTGTTATTGATCTAATGTCAAGCTTGTTGAGCTTCAGGTTTATTTTCTGCCAATATGTTGCCAAATATTGGGCAAATTAGGAAGATATTTTTCAAATATTGAGCTTCATAAAGATCAGGTTCTATAAAATCTGAAGCAACAGTATTACTATTCACGATGTATCATAACACGAGAGTAATATTCACTGAAATTAAAAAGAGCTTCTCTAAATTTGGTATCAGAAAATGGTTTTCAGTAGATTATCTAATAAACACTTAAATGTCCCCCAGTATACTGCAGCATAAATACTCCAGAAAGAAAAGTTAAAAGATAATAATTTACTCTTATAAGTAATAATTTATTTTATTTTACTTGAATTCACAGGCAGTGAAATTATGTTCAGCTTTTTACTTTCATGGATTTAGAAAGAAAAGAGTTTCTGATTGTCCTTTTCTCACCCTTCAGTCCTTCTTTTCAGGCCTTCAATTTTCTAGTTTGAACAAGAACTTCTTTTGCTTAAGTGTTAGATTCAAGTATTTGTATTTTAAAGACATGCTATTGAAACATTCTCCAATTTATTCACTCAAAAAAAAATAAATTCTCCAATTTATTCACTCAAAAAAAAATAAACTTTTGTTATTGGGCACCTAGTCTCCTTTTAGCACTGAGACTTGTTTACTCTTTTCAGTGTGAAAAAAAATAATAATAACATGCATTTAGAACGCTTTAAGAACTATAGAATAAGATGGGACTGCACTGGCAGTATGTATGTTTGTATTTTGTTCACACATTTATTTATTGAATTCAAAAGCACAAGTTTCCAGGAAGAGCCTGCAATGTATTTGCATGATGTTACTCAGATACTTTATTTTCCTGGTTACAGAACTGAATATATCAGAGATTAAGAAGCACAAGTGGTAGTCTCTGTAATTTGATTCTAGGGCCCATTCCACATTAAGAATAACACCTTTCTCTGATATGCATAAATTAAACAGTCTGCCTACAAGACTTGTAGTGTCAAGTAGAGAAGCACTGTTAATTACAAGCACAGCAGAGGAAGGCCTTTGCCTCTAGAAAACAAATCAGAGTCAGAATAAGATTATTGTAAACCTCTTTTGATCGGTTCAACAAATATTTAATTTGAGTGCCCCCGATGCATCTGGTACTCTTCCAGGAGTCGGGGGTACCACTGTGACTAAAACAGACAACGATTTTTGTTCTCAAGGAACTCACATTCTAATAATTCATAGTACAAAAGATAATCAGAAAGTTGACATCCATGTGCGAATGTGTAATCCTTCTTTAGAACTTTCTTTTTTTCAATTTTCTCTTGATAGGCAAATACCTTTAGTATTTATTTGTTTATTTACGTAGCCGTTCAACAAAAATTAACCAAATAGCTTTTAAGGTCCAGACACTATGCTGGGATTTAGAATTGACTCTATAATTGTACAGTCCCAGTTATAAATTATGTCATTGTTATAAGAAAAGTAATTGACTGCAACCTGGGCTTATCTCACTATTCTCCATTATCTATGCCTTCAAAAGGCTTAATTGTCCTATCCAGAGATTTCAAAGACATTGCATCTATACCACTATTTTTCTCTTTTTACTCAAAAACAAAAAGCATTAGTGACTTTCGGCTTTTTTGTCCCAGTAATTTAAACTAAGCCTCAAGATCTTTTTAAGGTTAACTCTTCAACCTTCCAAAATCAATCCTGTAATTGGCTAATAAGATGAAACCTATTTGGGTTTTTTTGGTTGAGCCTAGATTTCAAAACCTACAGCTGATTTCTAAATGATAAGCATAATATTTAAGATGAGTGATAAATCTATTAACAAGCTATATTGCTAAAGGTAAGCTAACTATTATAAATAAAAGTTCCAAAAATCTCTTTAGCTTAACACAATAAAAATTAATTTTTATTCACTTCATAGTCCTAAACAGAATGTCAGAGGCCATACAGGGTTCTACTCCATGCAATTACACAGAGAACGAGTTTTTTTCAATTGGGTGTCTCTACCATTCTAGGCAGATTTGAAGTCTTCCATGGGATCTGTCAAGAACCATGTGAATGGAGAAAGAATGTGAAGGACGGTGAGAGAACTTTATGTGTCAGGCCTATAGGTGACATATTTTATTTTTGCCTACATTCCATTGTCAGAACTCAATCATAACCATGACCCCCACTGCAAAGGAGACTGGTAAGTATAGTCTACCTATGCGTCTAAGAAAGAAATGAAATGAAGTTTGGGGAATATATAGCATATCTCTCTACCACATCAACATTAAGCAGGTTGAGATGGTAATGTATTTTGGAATGTAAACAATTTTCTACCAATAAGTAATTATCAACTTATAGCACTCAGCCACTTAATAATCCTTTGAATTTAGTGTTAATGACCAGTATCTCTAAATACTGCTAAATTTGCATAAGATTATTGTCATGAAAATACTATGTGGACCAACAGTTACTACTAGAGAATTTTTATTTACAGTTTTATTACATTTATATTTGTATACTGTTTTTTTTTTTTTTTAATTTTCCTGTATGAGCTCAGTGATATTTATAGTCCTACATAAACATAGGTCTAAGTGCTAAGGAAGTGGTATCTTTTCTAAATCAACTTGGGTCTCCAAATTCAATTAGGACTGGGAGTCTGGCTTGATATTCTGTTTCTGAGGCTAGTTAGGCCTGTCAACCAGTAACACATTTCTTAGAGGTCTCCAAATATTGTTTCCCAATTTTCTCAAAAATCACCCAGAATTTTCAGAATCGCCAAGATGGTACCTAATAAGAATAAATTCTAGGGTAAGATTATTCCCATGTGTTTATTTCACAAGATTCTGGTGGAAATGAAGGGCCTGCATCTAAAAACAAAACACAACAACAATAAAAATTCAGCTTTTGATATCCCATATGAAATAAGACATTTTCAAGCTGGAAGGAATCCCAGAGATGACAAAATGTGTTGATGCACATTCTGAAATCCACAGGCCACATTTGACTCTTTGGTGTGGCTCAGGAATGAGAGCCAATGCTGCTTACTGTTTTCTAGCCCTTAGAAATCACTTGTTCTTTAACTTTTTGTGGCTTTACTCCTTGGGTGTGGCTATTAGAGAAGAATAAGTTGATTGAAATTACTGATCAAGCAATGTAAGAAATGATCTGTTCAGTGTGAAAAACAGAAGAAAAAAACAGCAGGCGGCAATGTGTGTGTGACAGGCTCCTTTTTAAATAAAACATAAAATACTTCTATGGCCAATGCCAAGAAGAGAAAAGTAGCTGATGAAAATCGTATGTTGTAACACAAGGAGCCTGGAGAATAATATTGTTTAGATTAAAAACATTGATTTTTTTACCTATTTGCCATGGGAAAATCTTGTTTTGAAGAATACAATATCAAAAGTTTCTATATGATAAACCGCATGTTCAATTAAGTGGTTTAGAAGACTTGTAGAGAGGCAAAATACAACAATTTCAAAAAAAATTTAATTCGGTTTTAACATTTCATCATGACAGTGTTTGATAGTTTTTCTGAAACTTAATTCAAAAAAGAAACTTTATCCACAGACAAATAATCTTTGAAAAGTATACATTTAGTTGCAAATATTTTATTTCCTGATAAAATACATAATTAATAAAATTTGTGTTTTATTTATTTAAAAGGTTAATTTTTTCTGAATTGATATCTATGTAAAGTAGTGAGCTCACAACTGATCCAATCCAATGACCCCATCACAATGGCAAAATGAATATCTGGAGGAGTTAAATATTTTCTCAAAGCCACAAAATTGACTTATACAACTGAAACTACAAAGTAAGAAGTCTTTTGAATGTGAATTCAGTTTTTACTACTGAAAATAATTAGCTCAACTGAGATTATTTTCAGTGCTGTTTTGTGTCTGTACCCAGCAGGTGATGGTTACCAATTATAATTACTGCATATTCTAATTTGTACGTTATTTACATTAAATTACATTTTAGATATGAACTGTAAGTACAGGCATATAAAATAAAATGAATATCAACTCATTAAATCTTCTCTACCAGTGTTTTAAATACAATTGCCTACATACTTTTGAAAATATGGAATAAATAATTTTAACACAAGAAAAGTATGATGATCCTGGTATTTAATAGTAGATAGGTTACCCACTTCTCAGAATTCAGAGATTTGATTCTAAGAGGTTTATATAGTGGAACTCAAAATAAATAGTTACAAGCTACAACCAGGATTAAAGGGGAAAAGTCAATATAACAGTTCCTAAAATTAGAAAAACTAATGTTAGTCTTATAAAATAAATCACTTCTGTTGCACAAAAGTAATTATCAGTCAGGTACACAACATATTTTTAGGGATAAAACTGTACAAAATGCAATAATAGAAAAGAATTTCCTCTGGAGTAGTAGCAACTAGTAAGAAATGGAAAGAACTGAATTTATCCTGAGAAGACCTATGTGGAAATCAAAGTCATTCCCTTTGTTTATAGAAACATGCTCTGAACCCTAGAGGGTAAATTCCTTGGACAGTTCATGGTCTAGTTGGAGAGACAGCTATATTTGAAATAATAACTGATACTTCCTCTTTATTCCAATATTTCTGACTCTCCCCTTAATTTGTGTAATAATCTGATTTTGTGGCATATAAGCTTCAAGAAAAATTGATTACTGTAAAAAACATAAATATTTTAAAGTTTCAAAAAGCCTTGCTTCTGAGGGGACTCAGGGCAAAGAAGAAACCCAATGAGTTAAAGCTAAATTCCCTGCATCCAAGAAAGAATAAAAATTTCCCCAAGCTGGTAGGAAGAGAAATTAAAAAAACAGAAAGGGAGGGAGTGGTTATAAAAGATGAGACAGTGGTAGAATCTAGGATAGTGTGACTAGACCCCAAGGGATCCTGCTGAAAGGAAAATGTAGCACTTGGAGGCCACCCAGTTTCCAGCTGAGTGCCAATTTAAATCATCTTAATTTTTAATCTACCTCGTAGCCTCAAAAAGCAGCCGCATGCCATTGTGATGGTTGTGGACTCTACAATTCTGGAAGGTTACTACTCACATAGATACTGATATTAATGACACTCACTGGAGGTGTACTACTATATGCAACAACCCTAGAAGCCTTATGGAGCCAAGGCAGGTCTTGAAAACTGCCCAGTCTCTAACCATGATATGTCTCCTATGCTAAGAAGTCATGTTATCTGTCCTTCCTGCTAGTATCTGGTGAGCTTCTTCTTTGATAGCAGCACCTTACCCATTGACCAACCAACAGGCTATTTGTGCCTTAAAATTTTACTTGACCCACTATCCAATCTATCTTCTCTTCAATACTCAAGGATACACAGAGTTACAAAATTCTGTAATACTGTTATAGAAGGCAAAAACAGATGGAAATGCGTAGGAGGGATCTTTATCCTGTGCTGGTGATGAAATATCAGGAAAATTTTCAAGAATTGTTATCTGAGTTGAGCTTTCAATCATAAGAAAGTTTTGCAGTTTGCTGACAGTTTGCTACAAAAATAACAACAATTTTTATGCTCTTGTATGTTTCAAACATTGTTTTAAATGCTTTGGGGAATAAATAGTATGAGATAATGATACACCATTTATAATACAAGTATGATTAGTGATTAAAAGTGAAGTCTCTGGGACTAAGCTACCTGGATTTATTCTGGTATCCATTTAATAGCTCTGAAATCTTGGGCAAATTTCTTATCTTCTGTGTGCCTCAGTTTTCTCATCTATAAAATGTAATGGCACAGGATATAATAATAAAGATATAAATCAAATTTGTAGTGATGAAAATTATTATGTCTGATGTAAAAAATACCCTGGGATGGGATAAACAGATTTGGATATAACAGAAGAAAATATTAGTGAACTTGAAGACATATCAATAGAAACCTTCAAAAATAAATCACAGAGGAAAAAAGACTGAAACAAATCAACAGAGTATCAACTAGCTATGGACAACTTATGAAGTATGGGTATTTAATTATAATTAGAGTCCTCTATGAAGAAGGGTGGAGACAGAAAAAAATATTTGAAGAAGTAATGATTGAGAAAATGTCTATATTTGATGAAAACTATAAACCCATAGATCCAAGATCTCTATTAACCCCTCAAACACACAAAACAAAGAAAACTACTACTGAGCACATTGAAATCAAGTTGCTTAAAATAATAATAAAGACAAAATCTTAAAAGCAATCAGAGGAAAAAAATACAATATGTAAAGAGGAACAAAGATAAGAATAACAAAGATAAGAATAAGTATTGTTAGAAACAATTCAGGTTAGAAGACAGTGGAATGGTGTCTTTAAAGTACTGTCAAACTAGAATGAAAATATCTTTAAAACTGAAGATGAGAATTCCAGTCAAGATGGAAGAGTGGGTAAATGCTGTGCTTGCCTCCTCTCACAACTACATCAAAAATACAACTAAACTACAGAACAACCATCACTGAGAATTACCTGAAGTATAGCTGAACAGAAGTCCTGTAACTAAGGATATACAGAAAGTCACATTGAGACTGGTAGAAGAGGTGGAGACACAAAACGAGCTGAGACCATACCCTCGTGTGGCAGTTAAAAATTGGGAGGGATATCTTGGCTGTGGAAGTCCTCCCTAAGGAGCAAAGGGCCCCAGATCTACACCAGGCTCTACAGGCCAGGATTCCAGTGCCAGGAAGAGAAATCCCCACAACTTCTGTCTATGAAAATCAATGGAGTTTGTGGCTGAGTGAGACAGAAGGCTGCTAAAATCCAAGGTGTCCCTCTTAAAGGGCCCACACATGGATTTACTTGCTGTTGGACTCACTCACTCTGAGCTCCTGCTCTGGGGCAACAGTGTAAAAGGTGCCAGGGACATACAGGGAGAAAATGAATTGCCTGGCTTCAGGGTGAGAGCTGGAGGGGCAGCTTTCTCTCAGACAGAAGTGCTGGCAGAATCCATTGTCCCTTTGTTGAGCCCTCTCCTTACCCAGTATACAGATGCAGGAAGGAGCCATATTCGATTCTCTAACAACCTGGCTAACACCAGCGCCCTGCCCTGGTGATTTCCTGAGACCTCACCCCTACCAACTTACAGGTCCACCAAAGCCTCTTCCAGTGGCTTTTCCAAACAAATGCCTTGCATTGTCTCATACTGTGACTTTCCTAAAATCTCTCAAAGGTTCACAAATCCCATACAAGCAGCATCTGGACTCAGTGTGCCCCATACCCTTTGCTAAGCAGTTCCAAGCCTCGCACTAGTGGCAGCCAGCCTTAGATTACAAATTAGACTCTCCCAGGCACCTCCAGGCTCAGCACAAGTGAGAATCATCTGCAGATCACTTTGTGGCTCATACCAAGTAGCCCTGGGTGGAGCACAGGCAGCAGCTAAACTTGGCCTGCAACAGAGCCCCTCAAAAGAAGCCCCAGAACAAACATATCTGGTGTCCAGCTTCAGACCACACCAAAGCACCTCTACAAAAGACA
>NW_011888806.1:11093673-11095620 GCF_000151845.1 Pteropus vampyrus
CATATACATACATATTTTTTTCTGACAATATACTGAATTATATCAATTGATTTTTCCAGTGTTAACCCAACCTTACATTTCTGACATTAATCCAATTTAGTTATGATTATATCCTTTTTAATATTATAATTTTATTTGCATATATTTCAAAAATATTTTCATCTATGTTTATGAGACATAATAAGCTGAAAGTTTCTTTTAATATTTTGTTATGGTTTTGTTATCATAGTAATATTGGCTTTTAAGTTTAGAATAGCTTTTAATCTATGCCTAGTTTCAACCCACTAAAACATTTTCCTTCTAAAGTTTCTCCTGAATGCCCAGGTGTTCAGGAAGGACCCTACTCTTTGATTAGTCAAAATTCAGATGTCTCTCAGCCCCATATAAGCTCTTATTTGGATCTCAGCTCATGAGTTGTTACTTGCCTGGTTTTATCCTATACATCATGGCTTTGTACTCAGCAAAGGTGTAGGAGTTTCCTATGTGTATTTCTGTAGCTCTAGCTCTATAATGCTTTTCACTCTAGAACTCTGACCTTAAAATTCCAGCCACCCAAGCTCACCACCCTCAAATCTCTGTCTTCTTAATTCAGCAAAATGTCTATGCTTTACTTAGATGCCCTTCCTGGCACCAAGTCCTGGATAGTGCTTTGAGGTAGAAAGTTGGAAAGATCATAGGTGACAAGGCATCTCAGAAAAAGAAGAAAAATCTCCAGAAAATGAGCTTATAGACACAGAAATATGCAACTTAAATGACAGAGAATTCAGGATGGTACTTGTGAAAAAACTCAGTGAATTCCAAAATGGGTCCTATCAACAATTTCAGAAATTGAAAAAACACCTAGATGAGCAGAGCAAGGAGACTGAAACCCTCAAAAAGAACTAACTAGAACTTCCAGAGATGAAGAACATACTGCAAGAGTTGAAAAATGAAATAGCAAGCTTGGGAAATAGAGTCGACCAAATGGAGGAAAGGATCAGATATAAAAGACAGAACCTAGAAATAAATAAGAAGGAAGAGAGAAACCGAAGAATGAAAAATAATGAAAGAGAAATTCAAGAACTAGCTGATACCATCAAGAGAGGAAACAAAAATAATAGACATTATTGAAGGGGAGGAAAAAGGACAGGGATTAGAAAGTATTTTTAAATAGCGGACAAGAATTTCCCAAGTCTAAGGAATGAGCTCAAGCTTGGAATTAAAGAAGTCAAGAAAACACACAATTATCTCAACCCAAAATGGCCTTCACCAAGACACATTGTATGAAAATTAGCAAAAATCAGCGACAAAGACAGAATTCTCAAGGCAGCCAGAAAGAAGAAAATGGTAACTTATAAAGGAAAACCCATTAGATTATCGTTGGACTTCTCAGCGCAGACCTTACAAGCCAGAAAGGAATAAAATCAAATATTTAAACTATTAAGTGAAAGGAACTAAAAGCCTTGAATAATGTATCCAGCTAATCTCTCCTTTAGATATGAAGGAGAAATTAAGACCTTTCCAGACATACAAAGATTAAAGGAAATCTCCACTACAAGGCCTGCACTATAGGAAATTCTGAAAGAGGTCAGCTCACCTAAAACAAAGTAACAACAACAACAAAATACATAATTAGGAATAAAGTAACTATCAGGTAAATAGAAGCAAAGGAGTGCAACCCTTATACTAAGAACAGGGCATTATTAGCTTCAATAATAAGAAAAGAATTGCAATAGCAAGATAGTAATGAACTTCGGCATACATAGGGATAAGTTGAGATAAAAATGACTGAAAAGGGGAGGAATCAAAGATCCAGATTCGCAAAGGGGAATGGAGATAAGGCACACACAGAAGAAAATGGACGATTGTATATATATATATAACTATCCTTTACATATTCGTAATGGTAACCACAGACAGAAGATTCAGAACTGAAGTATATAACATAAAACAAGAAGAATTAGAGAG
>NW_011888806.1:11096795-11098487 GCF_000151845.1 Pteropus vampyrus
GAATGATAATGATAGTACAACATATCAAAACTTTTGGGACACGGCGAAAGCAGTCATGAGAGGAAAGTTCATATCATTACAGGCCTATCACCGAAAACAAAAATGAGCCCAAATAAACAACCTAACGCTTCATCTTAAAAAACTAGAAAAGGTAGAACAAATGAAACCTAAAGTCAGTGGAATGAAAGAAATCATCAAAATCAGAGCAGAAATAAATGAAATTGAAAACAACAAAACAACAAAACAATAGAAAAAATAAATGCAACGAAGACCTGGTTCTTTGAGAAGGTTAATAAAATTGATAACCCCTGGCCAGACTCACTAAAGAAAAAAGAGAAAGGACACAAATAAACAAAATCAGAGATGAGAGGAAATTATGACTGATATCGCAGAAATACAAAGGATCATGCAAGAATATTATGAAAAAGTATATAATAACAAATTTAGTAACCTAGAAGAAATGGACCAGTATTTAGAAAAATACTATCTTCCTAGACTGAATCAAGAAGATATGAAAAATCTAAATAGACCGATCAGCAGTATGGAAATTAAAACAATCATCAAAAACCTACCAAAAAGTAAAAGTCTAGGACCAGTGAATTCTACCAAACATTCAAAGAAGATTTAATACCTATTCTCCTCAAACTCTTCCAAAAAATCGAAGAGGAGGCAATACTTCCCAATATTACTCAGATACTGAAACCTGGTAAAGATAACACACAAAAAAAGAAAACTACAGACCAATATCTCTCATGAACACAGATGCAAAAATCCTAAATAAGATACTAGCAAACTGAATACAGCAACATATTAAAAAGATTATACATCACGATCAAGTGGGCTTCATCCCAGAGGCACAGAGATGATTCAACATACGCAAATCGATTAATGTGATACACCACATAAACAAACTAAAAAATAAGAATCATATGATCTTATCAATAGATGCAGAAAAACTTTCAACAAGATATAGCATCCATTTATGATCAAAACACTTAACAAAATTGGTATAGAAGGAAAGTACCTTAACATAATAAAGGCCATATATGACAAACCCTCAGTCAACATTATACTTAATGGTGAAAAACTAAAAACCATCCCTCTAAGATCAGAAACAAGGCAAGGCTGTCCACTGTCACCACTGTTATTCAATATAGCTTTGGAGGTCCTAGCAAGTGCAATAAGATGGGAGAATGATATAAAAGGCAACCAAATAGGAAACAAAGAAGTCAAACTGTCACTATTTGTGGATGACATGATTCTCTATATAGAAAGCCCTAAAGACTCCACAAAAACACTATTAGAAATAATAAGCAAATACAGTAAAGTCTCTGGATACAAAATCAACATTCAAAAATCCATAGCATTCCTATACTCTAATACTGAAGTGGCAAAAAAAGAAGTGGAAAAAGTAATTCCTTTTGCAATTGCAAAAAAAAAAAAAGAATACAATACCTAGGAATAAATTTAACGAAACATGCGAAGGACCTATATAATGAAAACTACAAGTCTATTAAAAGAAATCAAAGAATATACAAAGAAATGGAAAGATATTTCATGTTCTTGGATTGGAAGAATTAACTTAGTTAAAATGAACTATTGCCTAAAGCATTATACAGATTTAATGCAATCCTCATCAAAATCCCATTGGCATTTTTTAAAGAAATAGAACAAAAAATCATCAGATTTGCA
>NW_011888806.1:11100182-11130941 GCF_000151845.1 Pteropus vampyrus
ACAGAAAGTAAAAGGATGGAAAAAAATATTTCATAAAAATGGAAATGAACAATAATCTGGAGTAGCTATATTTATACTAGACAAAATACAATTTAAAACGAAGTTTATAACAAGAGACAAAGAAGGACCTTGTAGTCCCATTTCTGGGTATTTATTGTAGAAACTCAAAATTACTTGGAAGGGACACGTGCATCCATGTATTCATTGCAGCATTATTTACAACAGCCAAGGTATGGAGGCGACCTGGGTGTCTGAATGGATAAAGAAGAGGTGGTACACATATATAATGGAACATTACTCGGCCATAAAAACAAACAAACAAACAAACAAACAAACAATAAATAAATAAATGAAATCTGGCCATCTGCAACAACATGGATGAACCTAGAGGTTATTGTGCTGAGTGGAGTAAGTCAGACAGAGAAAGACAAATGCTGTATGATTTCACTTACATGTGGACTATAAGAAACAAAATAAACAAACAAATCAGAAACACATAGATATAGAGAATATTTTGAGTATTGCCAGATGGGAGAAGGTGGATGGTGGTTTAAAAAAGGGAAGGGATCAAGAAGTATAGATTGGTAGTTACAAAATAGTTATGGGGATATAATTATAGCGTAAGGAATACAGTCAATAATATTGTAATAACTATGTATGGTGTCAGATGGGTACTAGATTTATCAGGGTGATCGCTTCATAAGTTATATGAATGTTTAATATAAATGTTTAACCACGACGTGGTATACCTGAAACTAATATAATATTGTATGCCAACTACAATTGAAAAATAAAAAATATTTTTAAGAACACACAGTGAGAGCCTGTATACACAACTATTAAAATTGTTAAAATTAAAACACTGACCACATCAAACATCGGTAAGATGTGGTACAACTAGAGCTCTCACACTGTTGGTGGGAATGTAAAATGGTATAATCACTTGTAAAGACAGTTTGTAGTCTCAAAAAATTAAATACATACCTATCATATGACTCACCCATCCTACTCCCTGGTTATACCCAAGAGAAATGAAAGAAAATGCTCAGTTAGAAAAAGATATAAACTATTGATACATGCACTAATATAGATGAATCTCAAAATAATTATGCTGAGTGAAAGAAGACAGCTAAAAAAGAATACATTGTATGATCCCATTTATGTATAATTTGTGAAAATAGCAGCTAATTTATAGTGCCAGAAAATAGCAATTGTGTACAAGCTGGGGAAGACCAGAGGGAGGGATTACAAAGGGACATTAGAAAACTTTTGGGAGTGTTGGATATGTTGCCTATCTTGATTGTGGTGATGGGTTCGCAGTTTCTACTTATCAAAAACTTATCAAATTGTGCAACTTTAAATATGTGGAGTTGTATGTCATTTACACTTCAATAAAGCTGTTTAAGAAAATAAGAATTTCAAGCACCAGCAAGATTACTTAGAAAGGCACAGTAGACACAGACTTCTGCCACCCACAGAACCTAAATACAAGAATTTTTCTCCAGAGACCCTCAATCATTCTACATACATGACAACTATGTAAGAAGATACACAAATACAGAAATTTTCTTTTTGAATCACCTTGCTGCCAGAAACGTAATATAATGCTGGGATAAGCATATTGAGGCTTCATTAAGTACAAAGATTTATGCTTTTTTTCTCATGTTAGCCCACTGGAAATTAAACACATGCTACTGGACCTGGCCTGTCATTCATTCTGCTGCTATTATGGGAGTTCTCAGGCAGCTGAGGCCACAGAGGGCAAAGATGCCAACAATTTATGTATCATACTAAGCGTGTGATGACAGATTGCCAGGCAAATTTAATTTTTCATTCCACATGTACTCCAAAGGTGCAAGATAGAAAAGGGAAGTGCATTTAACATGTTCATTGGGGAATTATATATTACAGAGCATTCCAGAAATTCTTTTGTTTAAAATAAATACATATTCTGGGAAAGACTCTAACAACTGTAATAGTGCTGCCTCTGGAAAATAGAAACAAGAGAATAGAAAAATGGTTTACTTTTTGGTATAGCTTTTATATGCTTGGAAGTTGTCATGAACATGTTACATTTTCAAGTGGAAAATAAATAATAACTATGTTTAAATGAAATGCAGCTCTGCCCCTGGGGTTACCTGTCCCAAGGTCAATCCTGAGGAATGGGTCTGATACTTGGGCTCCCCTTTTCAGATCAAAACAGTTCTCTTTTTAAAATTTTAATTATTTTTTATTTACTACTGTTTCTACAAATTCTGACATATTAAATTGGTGCACCACTTGCAGAGATAATTGGAGATTGGGGAATGGTGGCTGGTAATCTTGTAATTACAAATGAGGGTGAGATATAAATTCTTAGTGCTTAGTGTGACCCCTCTCCCTGACTATAATAGTTGTGGAAACATGGGTTAATCCAATAGATTGATTTTTTTTTTCACACATAACTTGAGGGCTATCTTTATCCTTTATATAGTTGTAGCTAATTTATATTCACTTGACATCTTTTGAAAATATTCATTATACACAGCATTAATATTAACTGCTTTCCATAGAGAAACAAAATGTGCAGTTATCCATCCTCAACCTGTCATTGAAAGCTATTTTTCTCTGTCACTTAGAAACTTTGTATCCTATTAGAAACCTTCCAAAATATTAGCAGGGATTTGTTACCTCTTACATTCAGTATTTCATATGTATCAAATGAAGAACTATATAAATGTTCTTTCTATACGATCTCCGAATAGATTCTACTGGAGAAGAAAACTGCTTATAGTCAAGAAAATCTTATTAGAAACTTTAGTTTATCCTTATACAGGCACCCACAGGAAAATCAGCATCTGTGCTTAAGTCAGTTATATTAAAAAGAAAAGAAAAAAGAAAAGAAGAAATAGAATATAAAATAAATATGTTAAATTATTCTTTACAAACCCGCATAAATCCAGGTTATACATAATAATGGTATAATCTCCTTTACAGTATGTGTACTCTTTTAAACAATAATGTATCTTTTGACAATAATGTATTGCTTTTTTTTTTACAAAACCATCAAAAGGAACCTTTGTATAAATTACATTGATCCATAGCTATAGTTTCAAGAGCAAAATCTATTACCAAGTATTCTCAGACATATCTAGTTTCAATATCATACTTTATTACTAACTCTGCAATTTTGAACAAAAAACATAACTTCTACAATGTTCAATTTTCCCATCTATAAAATGAGGACAGTAATCCATGTTTCATAGGTCTGTTGTAAGCTTTAAATTAGATAATATATGTAAATGTTTGAAATATGGTAGATATTCAACAATGTTTTCACCTTCCTCTTCAGAGTTATAAGCAGCAGACCCAAACAGTCAATATTTTTAAAACTGAAAGAATTGAAAATCTTTTCTGTTAATGGTTAAATCTTACCAAATGAGTTGGGTTTAATAGATTATTACTAGATCATGTATGGAATCCTGGAACAGAAAAGGGACATTAGGTAAAAATTAAGGAAATCTGCATAAAGTATCCACTTTATTCAATACTAATGTATCTATATTGGTTCACTAATTGTAACACTGTACCATAATAAAGTAAGATGTTAATAATGTATGGGAAACTGGATGCAGGGTATATGGGTACTCTCTGTGCTATCCTCATATTTTTCTACAAATCTAAAACCATCCTAAAAATAAACTTTATTTTTTAAAAGAAAAAATAATAAAATAAAAATGAAAGAATTGAAATTTTGAAATTTTTCTTTCTATAATGGTTAAATCTTACCAAATGAGTTTGGTTTAACTACTGGATCACGAATGTGTATTATTGTAGTTTTTGCATTCAGTAACTTGGGTCTTATACTTTCTATTATTGGAAACATATAGTTTTGGAACATCAACCTCATAAATATGTTTTTTTCCCCTGAGGAGTAATAGTTCCATTTTGGCTACATGATGTGATTTTATATGTTTAAAACCATCTTTAAGTTACAAGTTATTGTTTCAATACCATAAAACTTCTAAGAACCAGAAAACCATTCACAATCATTTGAGCACATTGAGACAGTACAGGAATAATTTTACAGAGTTACACTGAGAAATGGCACCCTAATCATCCACAGATTTTAGCATCTTGGTGAAAAAAGACTCAAAGTTATTAACTGACATCCAGAAAATCTTTTATAAAGCTTTTCTCCAACCAACTCTATAGAGACATAACCAATCAAAAGCATACTTTATAAATATTCGACACACACAAAAAGGCATAGATATTCATCAGCCTTAAACTATTGTAACATACCATTCTTTATTAAACAAGCCTTTAGTAAGTGCTTGCCAGGTACTAAGCTTTGGAGACCTGAGATTAGAAAAGACCTACCACTGTCCTCCAAAGAATCTACTTTCTAGTGGCTCGAGATGTCAGACATATATACAGGTAATTGTGGTAACAGATAATATATGGTGTGATGAGGCAAATACTAGAGGGTGATGCAAGAGAGGCACCTGGCCCTGGCCAGGAGCATAGATGTGAGGAAGTCTTTAGGGACCAGACCTGCATCCTAAAGGATCAGCAGCAGTTAGCAAAGCCCAGATGCAAGGAAAGAACCATCTAGGCAGACATCACTAGGGCCCTGTCTTAACAAAGAGCTGGCTTCTGGATGAAATGCTAATTGAACTGTTTGAAATTCTGCCTCGTTGATATTTGTAAAGAAGTCTTAAGATGAAGCATAATTTCTTTGGAGTCTTACAGGCTATTCCCTTGCTATCTTAAAATTGTAAATATGAGCTGCCTTAATACTGACTGAAAATGTCACCATATGCGATTCAATCTTTATTAATCCAAAATTGTCAGGTAACATATTCAAGAAGCTGTATCAGCAACCACCAATAACCAATATAGGCAAGCAAAATTATGAGATTTACTTCACAAAAAGAAAGCTTGGAGTGTGTTAACTAAAGAAAAGAGTATGCATCCAAAGGAACTCATTAACAAGAACCTAACAGCTGCCAGATTACTACTACAAAATGAAGAGCCTATTGAGATGTAAACCACAAGAGAAGAGAGTTGGACAAGTGGTAAAAAGTACAAGAATATTCCCCCAAAAGATTCCAAAAATACATCAGTTGGCAGTGCTTAATTTAAAGGAATAATAATACTTCCTTCCCCCACTATGGGAAGTTCCCATGCTAACTGGAGGTCCGGTTTCATACTTGCTATTTTTACACTCACTAACTTGGGCTTTATATATTTTTTGTACTGGATACATCTTAGACTCAGAGCATCAACCCTCATAAGTGACCAAATCCAGGTGTTTTAACATCCCAAAGGCATGGATATTATGTTTATTAGATGAAGACTGTGTTATTAGGGTAAAATGTGAGGTTTTTCCATATCTCTAACAAATTTCAATCTCAAAAAAAAGTGTATGTGGATGTGCGGTACATCCAATTAACAATAAACATTGGGAGATTCCCCTCTGCCTAAAATTCATTCTTTAAAAAGCACATGTTTAGATGTGTTGTTTGCAAATATCTTCTCCCACTTGGTTGGTTGCCTCTTTGTTTTGTTGCTGTATCTGGCCTTTGCTGTGTAGAAGCTTTCAGTTTGATGTAGTTCCATTCATTTATTTTTGCTTTTACTTCCCTTGCCTTTGAAGTCAAATTCATAAAATCCTCTCTAAGACCAAGGTCCATAAGTTAAGTACCTATGTCTTCTTCTATGTATTTTATTTCTTCAGGTCTTCTATTTAGGTCTTTGATCCATTTTGAGTTGATCCTTGTGTATAGTGACAAATAGTCTAGTTTAATTCTTTTGCATGTGGCTTTCCAATTTTCCCAGAATCATTTATTGAAGAGGCTTTTTTTCTTCCTTGCATGTTTTTGTCTCTTTTGTCAAAATTTTTTCCCCATATATATGTGAGTTTATTTCTGGGCTCTCAATTCTGTTTCATTGGTCTGTATGTCTGTTTTTCTGCCAATACCATGCTATTTTGATTATCTCTTTGTAGTATAATTTGAATATAAATTGGTACAGCCATTGCGGAAAACAGTATGGAAGTTTCTCAAAAATTTAAGAATAGAATTACCATAAAACCCAGCAATCCCTCTTCTGGGATCTACCTGAAAAATGGAAAACATTTATTTGTAAAGATATATGACTGAAGTGTTTTTCAATAGATGATTGGATAAAGATGTGGTACACATATACAATGCAATACTATTCAACCATAAAAAAAGATTCAATACTGCCATTTGCAACAGCATGGATGGATCTTGAGAATATCATGTTGAGTAAAATAAGTCAGATGGAAAAAGCTGATTTCAGGGACAACAAAACCAAGACGCTCAAAACCTACATCTTCTTCCTCCAAATCTTAAGCTCTTTTTACTATTTGGCCTCTTCAAGATGATTTACCCAAAGTTATATGATTCTACTATTTTCAATAGTGTCAGAAAAAACTTCCTCTTCTAGGAAAGATGGAATAATGAGAGATGGATTTATCTTTTTTTTCTGGGGTCGGGGGGGAAACCTTGAATGGGACAAAATATATGAAATGACCCTTCTCAAGATACTGGACATCAGACCATGAAAAACAGTAATTTCTAAGAAATATGAAACAAAGTGAATCCTAAAAATGCCTAAGATTAGTGCCTAGGGAGCTTTACAAACCATGATGCAGGAAGGAAGAATCTATGTCTGATAGACTCATAAGATAAGATGACAGTAAGAGTTCAGGAAAACCAACACAAGTAGAGTTCATAGAGAGGAAGACTGAAGAAGTCTAAAAAGAGAGTACCAAGATCTGAAGAGCATCCCATTCATGTCTTCAGCTGAGTACTGACTAGAGCATAAGTGGGAGGAATCAATCCAAGACCAAGGAAAGCAGCGTTCAAAAAGATTAGAGTGGGGGAGGGGGAGCCAGTTTTCACAGGGCACAAAGAGTTCCTGGTCCCACCAACCAGGAGTGAAAACTTCAGAAAAGTTTTGCCTCAATATTGGAGACATGCAGCACTGGAGTAAGTGCAGTTCTAGTGCTGCCAAACAAAGCTTAAGAGCAAGACTCAAAAGGATCGAGTAACTAACTGAACTGTGTCCCAGAATAAAATTCAATAATAATTTTAGGAATACAAAAATATCTAGCACCAAAAAGGTAAAATTAACAATGTATGGCGTCTAATAAAAAATTAGGAAGCATGTAAAGAAATAAGTAAATTTCATCCATAATGAATAGGAAAAAAAAGGTAATTAGTTGGAATTGACCTAGAAATTATACGGATGATGGAATTAGTACACAAGAACAATAAAACAGTTATAAAGACTGCATTGCATATATTCAAGAAGTTAGAAGAGAACTGAGCATGTTAATTAGACATATTGAAGATATAAAAATATAGTCAAATCAAACTTCTAGAGATGAAAACTACTATGCTGGCAAAGAAAAATACAGAAACCTCTATAAATGTAAAGACACAAATATATTAAAAGTAAAAAGGATGATAATCTCAGAAGAATCTAAAACATTTGTCATTTTTTAACTTTTTTTGTTCTGATTAAGAAATAATTTTTTTAAAGTGTGTAACAAAATTTTCACAAAAAAAGCAGATTTTTGCTTCTAGTCTTTCTCATTTACTTTCAATGTTTCAAAAACAATAAAACAATGAGGCAAATTCATCACTTCATAATCCTAGTGTTCTTTTCTTTGTGATAGATTAGCAAATTAGGCATCTGTTTGCACCCTATGAAAACTTTCAACAAGAGAATTCAGTGAAACTACAAAACCTAATATCTATTCAGTACATCTTGTGCAACATTTTGGCAGATGCTTTGCAAATTGAATGTACGCAAATGAGTCAATTTTCCTTTATTATTCATAAACATTGTGTACTATTAGACATTTCGATATTTCCCAATCTTGATTTATAATTTTTATGCAAAGTATATTGATTTAGATAACCCTAAACTACTCAATTATAATTCGTTAAGTAGGCAAAGATATTAAATGTCATTGTAAAGAAAAATATAATTGACAGTGATCTCTCCAACAAGAAATATTTAAGTTTATAAAAAAGATATTGTAAGAAAAGTGTATTTTATCAAATAATGATTTATAAAGATCTAAGATGACAGACAGTGCCATAATTTAGAAGTATGAATATAATTACTTATAATTGCAAGACTATTTTAAAATTTGGTTCTTTAGAAGCTTTTTAGCTGTAAATAAAATGCATTGCTTAAAATGATTTAAATAAAATTTTCTCACTATAACCACCACAATTTTGATGTGACTGGATATTTTTTTAAAATAGAAGACCTAAGGTACTAATAGACTAAGCACTTTGTTTAAGATCCAATGAAGAGTTAATTAGTTCATTTGTTCATTCATTCATTCATTCATTCAAACATTTACTAATGCTTACTGCATACAAAGCATTCTGCTGAACTAGTACAACATAATTGAATAAAATATTAGTTTTCTTCGAGGAGCTGACATCTGCTATGGGCTGAATGTTCGTGTCTCTCCAAAATTCATTTATTGAAATCTGAATCCTCAATGTGATGGTATTTGAAAATGGGACCTTTGGGAGGTAATTAGGTTATGAGAGTGGAGACTTCATGATAAAATTTGTGCCCTTATAAAAAGAGACACAAGAGAACTTGCTCCCTCTTTCTGTTCTCCTCCATGAGAGGATACAATGAGAAGAGGGCCATCTACAAACTAGAAAGAGTGTCCTCACCAGATCTCTGGTGACTTTATCTATATTTCTCAGTCTCCAAGACTGTGAGAAATAGATGTTTGTTGTCTACAAATTACCCAGGCCATGGTAATTTCTTATAGCAGCCCAAACTAAGACAGTATTCCAGTAGTTAAATTAGACATAAATAAAAATTAAATCTCATGGATTTTATATTTTAGTCTTTTATTATTTTCATTCTAATTTATATATCCTTCAAAAAAAACTGTAATCATGTATTCTCTATTGGTAAGCACAGCCAATTATTATAATTTTGATTAAAAGAACAACAGACTATAATCTAATAATGAGTGGAATAGCAGTAATTACTATTAATATTATTATAATTAATTAGTTCAAATAAGTTAACTTCTACTCAAAAAATATCATAAACTTATACTGACTCAACCCAGTAGAGTTGATAGTATCTGATGGGTGAGTGAATATGTAGGACAATCATTCTACAGTCATGCATAGACACATGGTGAGAGGTTATATCTCACCTTGGTGGCTTCCAAGATCAATTTGGATATCATCTCTATTTTTGACAGCTGAAGGGAAAAATAGATGGAAGACACTGATAGGAGGATTTTAGAGGCCAGACCAGTGCACATTACTTCTTACAATCCACCAGCTAGCACTCCATCATGTGATTATTCCTAATTACAAAGGAGGCTGGAAAGTATAGTCTAGCTATGCATACAGGAAGAAGAGAATATGCGTTTGGATGAGCATATGGGAGCCTCTGCCATAACAATAAAGAGGTTAATTCTCTCTAAGTAAAAATCAAATTGTGAATAAGAGTTGTTTTGACTAAAATCGAGTTTTTTTAATTTTAATTTTTTAATCAAATTTTAGGGGTGACATTGGTTAATAAAATTAGCTTTTGAGTGTGCAATTCAATAATCAGCAGTCTCAACCTTTCTGGCACCAGGGACCAGTGCTCCTATGAGAATCTAATGCCTGATGATCTGAGGCAGAGCTGAGGCAGTGATGCTAGCGGTGGGGAGGGGCTGCAAATACAAATGAAACTTCATTCACTTGTCCGCCACTCACCTGCTGTGCAGCCCAGTTCCTAGCAGGCCATGGACCAGTACCAATCTGGGGCTCAGTGGTTGGGGACTCCTGAAATAATATACCATTGTATATTGCATGGTGTGTTCACCGCCCAAAGTCAAATCTTCCATCACCATGTATTTGACCCCCTTTACCCTTATATTAATAAATTATTTTCCCTTTTGGAAATGAATTAGAATATTTTACAGTGATGATTATTTCATATGCAAACATTAGAATTACTAATGACATGCTGTTACTTTGTTGCTAAACATATTTCAATAACATTAATTTCATAGTTCATCATAAATTTTCTAAACATTCCCCTTTAATTTCTTTCTCTTTTCAATGAAATTACAAAAGGAATGGATTTTTACTCACCAATGTAAATTTAAATCCCATCTTTTTTACTATCCTGCATTGTCTTTGGGCAAATATTTAATTTGGACACTTGATTTACTTAACTTTTTACTCAGGATGAAACACTTATCTGATGGAATTATGAAACTGAGTGAATATGTATGTAAAGTAATATATAGTATGAAGTCAGCGACATTTATAACAAATATTCCAGAAATAATGGCTCTTATTTTTAGATTCTTCATTTCATATCTTTTGTTTCGTTTTGCTTTTAATCATGGTAAAATATACATAAGATAAAATTTAGCATTTTAACCATTTAAGTGCACAATTTAGTGGCATTAAGTACATTCAAATTTGTGTGCAATGATCACCACTATCCACTTCCAGAACTTTTTCATTATCCCAAAGTAAAACTCCATACCCATTAAAACTCATTAATACCCCTTTTCCCCCAGCTCCCTGTAACTGCTATATTCTACATCTGTCTCTAAGAATTTGACACATCTAGGTATTTCATATACGTGGAATCATAACATATTTTTATTTCCTTCTCATTTCCTTTTGTTTATACTTCATA
Organism: Pteropus vampyrus; assembly: GCF_000151845.1. Classification (NCBI taxonomy): domain Eukaryota; kingdom Metazoa; phylum Chordata; class Mammalia; order Chiroptera; family Pteropodidae; genus Pteropus; species Pteropus vampyrus. The sequence goes on from NW_011888806.1 coordinate 11,110,896, forward strand.
GGTATTTCGTTTGTGGTTACCATGGGGATTACATACAACATCCTAAAGTTATAAGAGTCTAATTTGAATGAATACCAACTTAATTTCAATTGCATAGAAAAACTCTACTGTATAGATCCACTCCCCTTTAGATTATTGATATACAAATTTTATCTTTGTACATTGTATACCCACTAATATAGATTGATAACTATTTTATGCATTTGTCTTTTAAATCTGGTAGAAATTAAAAGTGCAGTTATAAACCAAAATTATAAAAACGTTTCTATATTTGTCCATGGAGTTACCCTTTACTGGAAAGCCTTGTATCTTCATATGCCTTTAAGTCACTGTGCAGTGCCCTTTAGCATTTCGTGTAAGACAGATATAGTGGTAATGAACTTCCTTTGCTTTTATCTGAGAATGTCTTAATTTCTCCCTCATTTTCAAAGGACAGTTCTGCCAGATATAGAATTCTTAGTTGAATTATTTTCTTTCAGCACTTTAAATATATCATCCTACTGTTTTCTATCCTGTAAGACTTCTGCTAAAAAATCTGCTGATAAATTCATTGAGAAGCCCCTGTATGTGAGAAGTAGCTTCTTTATTGCTGTTTTCAACATTCTGTCTTTGGGTTTTGACAGTTTGATTATAATGTGTCTCAATGTGGGCCTCTTTAAGTTTATCCTACTTGAAGTTCAATGAACTTCTTGGATTTGTAGATCTATGCCTTTCTTCAAATTTGGGAAGTTTTCAGCCACTATTTCTTTAAATAACTTCTCTATCTTGTTCTCTCTCCCTTTTCCATTGGTCGCTTGATAATGCCTTACAAGTCCCTTGGGCTCTGTTCACTTTTCTTTAATCTCTTTTCTTTCTGTTCTTCAGACTCAATAATTTCAATCATCCTGTCTTCAAGTTAGCTGTTTCTTCCACCTACTCAAATCTGCTACTGAACTCATATAATAATTTTTTCAATTCAATTATACTATTTTTTAGCTCCAGAATTTTGGTTTGGTTTCTCTGTATAACTCCTATCTCTTTGTTGATATTCTTCTTTTGTTCATATATTGTTTTCCTGATTTCATGTAGTTCTTTGTTCATGTTTTTCTTTAGCTCTTTGAGCATATTTAAGACAGGTGTTTTAAAGTCTTTGTCTAATAAAACTGATGTCTTCCTCATGAATGGTTTCTGCAAATTTATTTGGTTCCTTTGAATGGACAGTGTTTTCCTGTTCCTTTGTATGCCTTGTAATTGTGTTGTTATTGTTGTTGTTGTTGTTGTTGTTATTGTTGATAATTGGTAATTTGAAAAAAATAGACACCTCTTTCAATCTTTGCAGACTGGTTATATACAGGACAGTGCTGCAGGTAGACTGGCTCTGAGCCTTAGGATCAGCTCAGGTCTTTTCTAAGCATCCATCTTAGCCAGGGCTGTGTGTGGTATCTTAATTTCTCTGTATTATCATATGCTTTCAAATGTTTTAGTTTCCCAAAGAATCTCATCCCAGGTTCTCTTTAGGGTCATAGATAGTCTATTGTATGTCCCTACCTATAAGCTCATCTCAGTGGTCTGCAGATCTGCAGGTTCTCTGCAGCTTTTACTGCTAGTGAAAGCTGCTTTTTCCTACCTGAAATCCAAGTTAGGAGAGACATAAACCAATCCTTCAGGCAGCTCCCAGGCAGGTTAGAATGTTGCAGATAAGATCTGCTCTGCTCCTTCTACTTAAAGTGAAGGTGTTATGGACTGAATTTTTGTGTCTCCTCCCCCCAACACACAATTTATATATTAAAACCTTAACCCTCTCCCCAGTGTGATGGTATTTTGAGGTGGGACTTTTGGGAGGTAGTTATATGAAATCATGAAGATGGAGCCCTCATGATGAGATTAATGCCCTTATAAGAAGAGATACCAGAAAACCTACTTCCTCTTTATTTTCCACATGAGGACACAGAGAGAAGGTGACTGTCTGCTAACCGAGAGTCCTCATCAGAACCTGAACATGCTGACATTCTGATCTTAGACTTCTAGCCTCCATAACTGTGAGAAAATAAACTTCTGTTGTTTAAGCTACCCAGTCTATGATATTTTGTTACGGCAGCCTGAGCAGATTAATGTGGCAGAGAACTGGAACCCGGGTTGCCACCTCTGATAGACCAAGACTATACAATACCAGGGATGGGGTGGGACAATATTGAGTAAAAATGCCACAAAATTTTCTACCATTCTATAGGTATCTTAATTGGTCATCACTTGATTTCTGTAAACCTTTGATTGTTTTCCAGACTCCTATAAAATTATTTCAGCCAATTTCAAACCCTCGTTGTTTATTGATGTTTCCATGGAAAAACAAGGACTAGGAGTTTCCTAGTCTGCCATTTTGCTGACAATCAGCCTCAAATCTTTTAAATAAAACTTTTAGTCATCACTATTACTTTAAGTAGGGTAATCAAAAGATAGTCTTTAAATTGAATATTTATAATAAGCAAAATATACTGTATTCTAAATCTTTTGTCAGAAAATAGTAGCTATTAAATATATCATCTCATTCCTCTGGAATAGAGTCATATATTATTAGTAAATTAAATGCTTATTAATAAAGTTTGTAATTTTATAATTAGTTCTTAATAAATTCAATTATAAAATTACATCAGAGCCATATGCCTAAAAAAAAGAATCAATGTACAATAACGAACACTCTTATATCTTTTTCTTTATTTTACTGCCTCTGAAAGCTTTCTGATTTGCTCTCAAAGGTTTATAATTAACCTTTGCTAGCAGACTTCCTCTGCTTATTTTTCTGCCTTTCAGGTCATCCACTGGCATTGCAATTTGAACTTTATTTTAATTACATACTACATATTTTCTAAATTAGCATGTAATTCAACTTGAAAGATGGAGACTCTTACCTAGAATCATAAAGTATTTATACTAATCATGGCTTTAGAGATCATATAGATCAATGCCTTCATGATCCAGATGTTCACATGACAGATCAGGTTGATGTTATTCAGCTAGTTAGTCTTAAGGTCATAACACAAAAAGCCCCTTAACTAATAGTCTCATGCTCTTTTATTATTTCATACTTTCTCTTATCTGTTATCCAAATTATTTTGATAAAAACTAAATTGAACTATATAGTACGGTCATTTCCAGGGTGATACTAAAAATGTTTAACAATCAGAATGACTAGAGCAGAGTTCTAGAGGAGAGCCTTATGGTTTCAGATCCTAACTCATTAGATGTAGAGGGTACAGGTAAGCTCAAGAGAGAGAATAGCTAGGGATAAGGAACACTTGTCTGTATTAGCACGGTGGCTATTTATTAACCAGTATGGATGTATTTCAATATTATAATAAACAGAATTAGGTAAATTGGCTTAATGTAATATTAGATCATTTCCTGAGTTTTTTCGTGTGCGTGTCCACAGTAATTTTTCAAATCTTAGAATATGTTTGGATAAGTCCAATCTCTTCTGAAAAACTGTAAAGCAATTTACTTAGCAACCCCTCCTGCTTTAAGAAGCTGATGGGCAAACTGGTTGCTAGGCAACAACTAATTTCTTTTAGCAACAACAAAAATGAAGAGGTCACCTTTTTTCCAATGAAAAACAAAGGCTTAGGTCTCTAGAGAACTGACCAAAACCAGGTTTGGATGCTTTCATTATGGTCTCTTATTAAAACTGCCCATAATTAGATAACTAAGACTCATTCTTATTCAAGGATACAAAAGAGAAACTGAAGGAGAGCTTATCACATTGCAAATAATTAGAGACACATCGGTCAGGCAAAACTGCAAGGGTTGGGTTGTTAAAATCATCTTCTTTTCCAAAACTTTCCATTTCAATAGCTATATGCTATAAATTACTCTATTATTCAAACTAGGATACAGAACAGTATTCTGGAGGTTATGTTTCCACAGGATGAATAAAACATATCCTTCTTGAGCATCTATTATCTTTAGTGGTAGTAAATTCTTATTTATTTCTGGGTCAAAATAAACGTAGATATGTCATTGAACAGAATCCGAAATCACACAAATTTTTAAGAAAACATGAGACAAAGAAACTTTACAATTGTGGAGTGGAAGATTAAATTATATCTGTCTTAGACTCCCTAGAGGTGGGGGCTATACTCCTTGACTGTTCGCTAGCCTGGTTGTTTCATTTATCTCTTACAGTATAAAAACTACTCCAAAAGTTAGCAGTTTAAAATAATGTTTTATTATTTCTCACAATTCCAAGGGTTGTCAATTCGAGCATTTCTTTCAGTCTCACTTGGGATTGCTAATGTATCTGCAGTCATCTACGGTTGGACTGGGGTTGGGGGCCAACATGGCCTCACTTACATGTGACAGTTGATACTTGCTACCTACTGGGAAGCTTTGGTTCTCCTGCATTTGGCTTCTCATTCTCAGTAGGACGGTCTGGGTTCTTTACAGAATTGTTATTTCAAGGTTCCAATAGGTAAGAATAAAAGCTATAAGACCTCTTAAGACCTAGCTCCAGAACTTGCACTATGTTACTGTAACACACTCTATTCTTCAAAGCAATTCACTAGTCCTGCCCTACTTTAAAGTGCATAGAAATAGATTCTACCTCTTGCTTAGAGAATCAGCTAATTCATAATGCAAAGATGCATGGATACCAAAAGCTGTGATTCATTGTGGTTATTATTATAACAATCTGCCAGGGAGTTCTTCAGGGAATCAAACAGACTCTAGTGACTAAGTGTCATCTACTTTACAAGTCCTTAGGAGTACAAATCCTTCACTTAAGCAAAAAGAACTCAATTATTTGCATGAAATATATCCTAAAGCTTAATTGTATTTTCAGTTTTGGAAGTAAAGCCAACATAGGAATGGTTTGTCTTACCAAAGATGTCTTTAATAAAGGCAAAATCAGAAAGAATGTGGGTAGCTGCTAAGATGCTCCCTGAAGTGAAGTAAGTAGAAGCCAAAAGCCCCATCTAATAAATAATAAATCATAAAGGACCAACACTATGATTGATAGAACTCTCAAAGATTTTGAAAATGTAAACCTTCCAATATATGTTTTTTGTATTCTTTGTTCTCCAAACTGTCTAAAAGTGTGTACACACACACACACACACACATCTTTGGTTATATATCTTTGGTTACCTTTATGGGATAAAGGTAGGTGTGGGTAGCAGAGAAGATATTTATTCACTTATCAGACTTTTCATTTATTATCTTCTTCTCTAGTGCTATATCTTATCATTTTTCTTCCTCATAACTCTGAGTAAAGAAAAGAGAATAGCATGGATAGTCAGCCTATGCCTTAGAAGGAAACTGAGAGAACAGTGTTCAGTAAGGAGTCGTGTCAACTTAAATACCATCTCAGTTTTTATGCCTTCCTCACCAACTCTTCTTTCCTGTCCCCTCAGCATCAGCACATCACCAAGAAATTCTGATCTTATACATTCTGAGGACTAGGTAGGTTACTTTTAGAACTTTATTACTGGCTGATTGAATCCAAATTATATCATCTTAAAACACACACACACACACACACAGAATAAGCTATGCCAATCGAAAAGAACAAGAAAGTTTTAAACAGAAAAATTCATTAAAAAAGTTTTAGCAACATGAGTGTCAGTAGGGACCATTAACACAAAAATGACATATTTTCCTAACCCAAGGCCTTACAAGGCTTCATCTTATACATAGTTTAAAGCCTTTTCACACTGCAGTATTAGAATCTATAAATAAAAATAAGTAGAAACCCATTTGCTCTCAGTATTACTCAAGGCAATTTGGGGCATTATTGTGCCAGTCTGACTACTTCTTCATATTTGAGAAACTGCATTTTCCTATTATTCTTCCCATGTAATATGATAAAAGGAGATCGAGTAAGAAAAGCTGGTAATCATTAAGGTAAATCATGTTGGAACCTTCTATGGTTTTATTCATTAATATTTAAGTAACTTAAATATTGTATTATAATAGATATCAAAATTATATCTAAGAATTAATTGACACAACTAAGTTATACAGTGATCGTGAAATCTAAGGCTAAGCTATAGAGAATGATGTTCTTCTCCCCTCACCATGTATTATAAAAGTTTGAGTCTGCTATTATGGGAAATGTAAGTCTAGAAAATACATCTTATGAGGGGGATACATAAAAAAGAAGTGTGCATTGCAAAAGTACTGTACAGAATGTCTTGGAATTGAGGTGAAAATTGTTAGAAAAGAAATAGAAAGGGAAGTTTTGGTACTTCTTAAATAACACTGGATAATAAGTTGCAAAGTGGAAAACCATTTAAGATGGGAACTGCCTATATACATACAGAAAACTAAAGCTAAGAAACTTTTCACAACTCCCAAACTCAAACTGGTTCCTCACCTCCACACTCATTCTCCTCCTCCCAATGCAAATCACTTGATTCCCCCTTTTAGAATCAATTCCATTCCCAGTGTCTACAACCAATTCAAGTCAGTCATAGTTCTGTGGTTTGTCACTCTTGATGAAATACACTGGGGCGGTCATAAGGATGTGCTTCTTAGTTCTCCAACTACAGAGAGCGTAACTAAGAGTCTTAGTCATTGTGCTCTGCTCTAAAATCCATTGCCACATTGGCACCAAGGTCATATTTTCACATAGGCTCTTCCAAACCAACACCTAAGCACTTGGGTAGACTTCTTGTGAAAAATAGGAAGCCTCCTCCGATTGATGCTGTCTTGAGAATTCCCAAACAGCCTTGTAAAGCCTTCATCAGGTCATATGGCAAACTAAGGTATTCTCACCCAACCTCTCTCCCTTTTTCACCAGGTTCAGATTTGCATTCAATCTAATGGCTATCCCAGACTTTTGCAGCACCCCACCCCATTTTCTCTTACACAGCCATTTCATCTAATAAAACTCTTGAACTTTTAATTCTGCCTTAACATCTCTTACTCAGAGATCTTGAACTAGTACATGCTCCATAGGTGTGAAAAATCAATTCCTACCTTTTTCTCAATTCTCAATTTCCTTTCATCTATGGTCCCATGAACCCTAATTATTATACTTGAACTTCTGTCTCACTCCCTTATTCTGAGTTTCCAGGTGATAACCTACTACTTGATATGCTAGTAACAGTGGTGGCCTTTATGTCCAACTGTTTGTTAAACTCATCTTCAATACAAATGTAGCTCCCTTTCCACAAAACTCCCTGTGATTGAACTAGATCTTCTTGCTACAACAATACACTACTTCATGTAATTTCCTCACTGCCAGTTGGACAGTGATCAGAGATTACTGAAACCCTTGATCTCCTAACCAGTGACCTCTATAGGTTATCAACCAGCTCAGTGCTTGTCCAACTTCAGTGAGTGAATCCAGTAGTTCTAAATCCTGCTCTATCCATATGTCTCACAAATTCTATAATATAAGTATTCAATTAAATTTCTTAAATAAGATATTCATTGGCTAAATATAAAACACTTATCTAATAATGAACAAGAAATAACACAGAGAAGAGTGAATATACTTCCTTAGGAAAAAAAGTACGAAGAGAAAATCTAAGTTATTGGTTATATGTATTGATTAAATTAAAAACAAAATGGTTAAAGTATCCTGAAATATACTGCATTTGATAAGATTTCCTAGCTTTCTTTGTAGCCATTTGTTTGTGTATATGCAAAGTTTAGATTTACTCATCACAGAACAATTATTAAGGTATAATGAAATAGGAGTTTATTTCTGATAAAATATCAGTCAGTGCTACACTCTTGTTATTCAATTATTGCTAAAGTGAACTGAATCTTCCTCTGAATCACATGTAAACAAAATATGACTTATTGACTGATTCTAACCCAGATCTTTATTTTATTCAATCCTTGGTTCTATTAAGAAAATCAATATTGCCTTTGCCTAGGGGATAATGCCACATTATCACCAATGTAATGTTTCTGAATCAATGGCTGTTTTTTTCATGTTAATAATAATGTTGTCCATTTACCAGAGGGTGGGGAAGAAGAAGGGAACTAGTTGCTTGCTGTTCAAGTTCATGAAAAAAAGTCATACACCTTTGAAAACTATAGTTTAAGAAATAGTGGTGGTGATCCCAGACAATAAAAAGTTGAAGTTCATCACCACCGAACCAGTATTGCAAGAAATATTAAAAGGACTTCTTTAAGAAGAAGAAATAAAAAATATGAATAAGAAAATATTGTAAAGAAAAAATCTCATTGAAAAAACAAATATATTAAAAGCAGTGGATCAACCAACACTAGGGCTAATACAAAGGTTAAAAGGCAAAATTAGGATGATCATGTGTAATTACAACAGTAAATTAAGGGGTACACATGCGCACATACAAAGTAAAAAATAATGACAAAAGTATAAATATGGAGGCAGTGAGTAAAAATGGTAATCATTTTAGAACACGTTTGAATTTAAGCAACCACCAACTTAAAATAGACTGCCGTAAACATAGCTTGGTACATATGAAGCACGTGGTAACCACAAACCAACAAAAATCTATAAGAGATATACAACACATAAAGAGAAAGGAATCGATATACAAGAAATCTAATATACAGAAAGTCATCAATATACAAGAAAAGAGAGCAAGAGAATAAGGAACAGAAAAGTACTAAAACAATCAGAAAACAATAAAATGGCAATAACCACATACCTATCAATAATTATTTTAACTGTAAATAGATTAAATGTTTCAATCAAAAGACGAATGGATAAAGAAGATGTGGCACATATATACAATAGAATATTACTTGGCCATAGAAAAGAATGAAATCTTACCATTTGTAATATTATCGATGAACCTAGAAGGTATTATGCTAAGTGAAATAAGTCAGACAAAGAAAGACAAACACCATACAATTACACTTATAAGAAGAATCTTAAAACCAAATAAACAAACAAAACAGAAACAAACTCATAGATACAGAGAACAAATTGACAGTTGCCAGATGGGAGGAGGATTGGAGGACTGAGTGAAAAAGGTGAAAGGATTAAGAAATATAAATTGGTAGTTACAAAATAGTCATAGGGATATAAAGTATAGCATAGGGAACGTAGTCAATAATATTTTAATAACTATGTATGGTGTCAGGTGGATGGATGCAAAACTTATCAAAGGATCACTTCATAAGTTATATAAATGTCTAACTACTATATTGTACACTTGAAACTAATATAAAATTAAATGTCAACTGTAATTGAAATTTTTTTTTTTAATTTTAAAGTAGTGGTGATGATAGTCTTAAAACCTTAGCTATTCATAAAGATTCTTTAAAGACATACTCATGAAAGAAAGAGAACCACCAGTTCAAGCATAATATGTATGGGCTGTGATAACTGGCCTGTAATATGCCAAATATAAGCCAAGACACAAAGGAGTCTGTCTATTGAAGCCATTTATAAAAATGCCAGATATCACCATATATCCCTTTAATTTTACACTAACTGGAGTCAGGTAATGTCTGAGCAGATTGCTGGACAATTTCAAACTGATTAACACCAAACCTTTCACTAGGAATGGGAATTTATCTCTACACTCAAATCCTTTTCAACAACTCTTTACAATGCTTTTTTTGTTCACTATTTCCTGGGATAGACTTCAACAACTGTCATTTCTTTTTTCAGGAAATTCTATGAAGAGAATTTCTTTGGTCCACAACTTTAAACCAAAGACAGCCTCCTACTATTTTATAGTTGAGCAAAGAATTAAACATTCTTGGGAAAGAGAATTGAACATGGCTGAAAATGAAAAAATGAACGTACCAAAACCAAAACAATCTATATTCACCTGAATGAGTACAAAGGAATTTGGATCTATATAGGGATAGAGAGATTTGAAAATCAAAAACATAGAAAAAATTATCTTACAATATTTGATAAATAAAATGCTTACAGGCCAACTAAATATTGTACATGATAAATTTTAATGGAGATTCAAGGTTATGAAAAACAAAACTACAAAACTGTCACATACCTGAAGAGGCTACGGAAATAAAACTAAGTGCAATGTGATATCTTTGAATGGACCCTAGAAAAGAGAAAGGATAGTAGCGTAATACACTGGCACATCCAAATAAACTCTGGAGTTTAGTTAATAGTAATGTACCAATGTTAATCTCTTAGTCTTGACAAATGTATCACAGTTATGTAAAATACTAACAGTAGGGGAAACTTGATTTTTCAAACAGGATTCACTTGGCAAAATTTCACACTAATTTGCTTTATTTCTTAAATATCTTTTTTCCAACATGTGAAAGTAATAGGGAACTTGAATAGTGATATTTATAAAGCAATATTTTCTTTTACAATAATTCATGAATTCTCAAAGGATCTTGCATTCAGTATGAATTTTGATTAAATCATGTGACTATTCTACCTAGAACAGATAGATATATCACCATGAAGTAAAATCAATGCTACCATATTTGCCTTTTTTCACATACGGTTTCACCTTATCCTTAAAAATAAGAAAGGGCACAAAAATTAGCTACAGGAGTGAAGAATTGTCAGAAGAAATTTGAGAGTAGAATCATATCTTGAATTAATACCATGGACAGTAACATATCACATACATATTTGTTGACTGTGTTTACAAAGGTTACTATACTTTTGTTGGAAAAATTCAGCTTTTATTATTCATATTTACAGTGATCTTTTCACCCTAAATCTTATAGTCTTTTACTATAATAGCATCTTTAAGAATGGTTTAAACATAACTGGGATTTTTCTAACACCTTACTCTCTGGGATCAAGGCTAATGGAATGGTGGTTAATGTAAAAAAAAATCTAGACACTTGTGTAAGATCTATAACAAGACAATGCCAGCTTAGGGAAGGCAGAATCAGGGGTAATAAATCACTTTCATGTGCAACTTGGCATATTCCTTACCAGCAAGTCCTAGTGTCTAAGGCAGAACATTCCTAATAGATATCTCCTCTCAGTGACAACAATTGTCACACCTTCCTTAGTCCCATATAACCATTGTTTTATAGCACTTAAATACAATGTGATTTAATACAAGAAGCAACATATTCGGTATCAGTCTCATCTGTAGAATAGTCAATGTAACTATGAGAAATGAACAATTAACACCTTCAGGAATATTTAGCTGCCCAGGCATACCGGAAATATAATTATGTATGTGCCTTATAAATTCAAGTTCACTACTTAAAATTATAACTTTTTGTCAGTCTTGCAATGTATGTGATTTTATGACATTACAAATTTATAATTAAAACACTCTGAATTTTATTTGGTATTTTAATTAAAACTTTGAAAGACAATATTTCAAAAGTGTTAGGAATAAAATTTATAATTTCAAAATATATATTTATTTAGGCTCAGTATATAACTATTTTTATAAAGTAAGGCATGCACATGAAAAAGTAAAATTATAATGGCACAGAAGTCTAGTTTCCCCTCCCACATCCCTTTCTCAGAGTCCCATTCTTTAGAAGTTCTCATTTTGTTTTTTAGATCTTCTGGTGGCATCATTATAATTCTAAAGGATATGTAAAACCTCTATTTCTGGGTGTATCAGTCACAGATCCCTAGAGAAACAAAACCAGTATGATAGATGATAGATAGATAGATGATAGATAGATAGATAGATAGATAGATAGATAGATAGATAGATAGACAGCCAGCCAGCCAGCCAGCCAGCCAGCCAGACAGCCATTTATTCTAAAAATTAGCTCACACAATTATGAAGGTTTACAAGTTCCAAGATATGTAGGGTCAGTCAACTGGTGGCAGACCCTGGAGAGTTGATGGTTTAGTTTCAGTCAGAAGCCCAGCAGGTACAAGACCCAGAATGAGCTGATGTCTCAGCTTGAGTCCAAAGACAGGAAAACATCAAAGTTCCATTTCAAAGGCAGTCAGGCAGGAGGAATTCTCTCTTACTCAAGGAAGTGTCAGACTTTTTATGCTATTAAGGCCTTCAACTGATCGGATGAGGCCCACCCACACTAGTGAGGGCAATCTGTTTTATTCAGTCTACCAATTTAAATGTTAATCTCATCCAAAACACCCTTATAGAAATTCCCAAATAATGTTTGACCAAATATCTTGGCACTCTATGGCCAGTCAAGTTGACACAAAATGAACCATCATAGGTGGTTTATCAACTTTATCCATTTACTTTCTCGATGGATCGGGTATGGCACCAAATGACTCAGCTAAGAACTACTTCCAATATAGAGCTCCCATTTTCCTTCCTTCCCCCACTCTTCACTACCTAAGTATATTGGTTATATTTTTAATTTTTAGTTCTTCCACTATTATCCCTATAAAGTTACATACTTAAATTTCTTGCTCTTTCAACTTTAATTACTGTTTCTTAACATTTTACTGAGCACAACTCTACACTAATCCTCTGTCTCCACCTCCTGACACCTGTCAGCTTTATCATTACATGTATATCATCAAGGTTTACAACATTTACATCCCATTCTTTAAGTATAATTAAAATCTCAGTGCTTCATTCAATTGTAAAATTCGAACCTAATAAACAGTATTTACAATAAGATTATGTAATTACTATTAATTCTAAAACTAATTAATCGAATAGAACCATAGAAAAAGAAAAAGGCACTAAGTCCCTGCTGCTAATTAGACTGTTACACACATCAAGATCAAATGGATTCTCTTTCCTTTAATGCCTCCAAGAGCTCAAAATCCCACTTTTATTTGCTACATATTTGGCCATAACTTTCTATATTTCAAAATAGCCTTCTCTTTATGCAACAGATATTTCTATTCACTGTAGTTGTAATCATATTCTCCATTGAACATATTTTATTTTATTCTTTGAAAACTAGTCTTAAAGAAGCCTTCTTCACGTTCTAATTTGGACTGACTGCTTTCTAATATTTCTGTACACCTGTCATCCTGGGATTTCTTTTTGTTATTCTCTTGAGTACTTCTTTTGTTTCCGAAAAATACTCTTTTTTTCTCGGAATTTTTTTCTATGCCCTGCTCCTGGAATAATACTCAAGCAGTTCTCCCCTTCCTCACCCCTGAGGAAAGGATGGTGCTCAAAAGAGTTTCTGAATCATGTACACTGTAGAAAATTTTTATTATTCTTTTATCATCGACTAGTAGTTTGGTGTGGTATGGAATTCTATGTGTAAAATCACATTCCATCAGAACTCTCGGTACATTATGCTCTTAAAGAGAAAGAAATCTGGTGGCAACCTGATTATTATTTCTTTGTACATTTTTTAAATTTCTGATAGTTATAAGAACTTTTTATTTATCCCTGTTGTTCAAATGTTCACAGAAGTATATCTACATGTGTTTCTTAAAATATATTTAAACTGATTAACTTTAATAGACACTTTCAATCTAAAGATATGTCTTTCTTCAGATCTAAGAGATGTTCTCACATTTCTTATTTCTTTTCTTCTGCTCTTTCTTCTTTTAGATGGATATTAGACTTTTTAGAGTAATACTTCTCATCTCTTAAATCTGCCATGATATTTTCTATCTATTTTTTACCTTCTGAAAAATTCATTGATTTTATTTTCCAGACTTTCTACTGATTTTTTTTATTTTGATGATGATATTTTTAAATTTCCAAGAACATTTTGATAATCTCTAATGATTATTTTCAGAAAAGCTGGTTTTGCTTTATGGACATATTGCTTTTGAAGGGGATCAGAACAGGCTTTCCCAAGATGTACCACTTTACTGTGAGCTAAAAGCAATAGAGACCCTGTGGACTCGAGAAACTTTTACCTTTCCCTTATTTTGAGCTAAAAGCAATAGAGACCCTGTGGACTCGAGAAACTTTTACCTTTCCCTTAAAAAAATTAAATCGGGGGTCTTACTCATAATAAGAGTCATTACCAGAAAGGAATTTTTGTGACCCCTCTCTATGCCAGTGCAAACATCTAATTACTGAACATCTGCTCTCCTTATTGTCCTGTGAACTACCCTCCTACCCCTCTGAGGCCACTATTCCACTCTTTGACTCAAGATTTTATATACAGATATCACATTTGACCTTTCTGCCTTTGAATCTCTCATGTATGTGGTATTCCTGTGTGTACAAAATTAAATTTGTCTTTCTTCTATTAATCTGTTATATGTTGATCTGATTATTAGACCAGCCAAAAGAACCTTTGTAGAGTGGAGGAAAATTCTTCCCCCCCAACACCTTCACAAATTTCTGTAAGTATATAAATTACAATTCATGAAGTATTAGGTTGGTTGGTTAGTTTTAGGTTCCCTGTATTGCTTCTATTTTTTTTTCTTTCATTTTTCTGTTTTTCATCTTGGTCATTCTCTTTTGTGCTGTTTTCTTAAATATTTTGTGATACTTAAGTATTGATTCACATTATAAAATGAAAACTATGCTGCTTAATATAAGAAGACAGCATAAGTTTCTTCTGTTTTTACGCAAACTTACTTCTACAAACATACCTCCCCTATCGATGGAATATTGACTACTCTCTAATTAGTAAGATGTCAACTGGAAAATTCATAACATGGCCTAAAATTTGGGAACAGATACGTTGACAAGGGCTTCCCAAAAATGTGAAAATAGGTCAGATTTTACTCTGGTGACCACGACTTCAACATTTGGAGTCCTGGCTCCTCCCAGGCAGATCCCTTGATCTATTTTGAAAGCAATCTTTTTGGAGGATAACCTTTAATATTTGTTTGTTCCTCTCGAGTTCACACTGTGTTAAACTAAAACATATGATATAATGTACTACTTTAGCACTTAAAACTGTCTATTCATTTAGAGGGTTTATGTTATTAGACATCCAAATAAATCTTTTTTTCTCTCTCTTTTAAAGGTTTCCCTTCCCTTAGATATATACACAAAGTCCACAAATTCTAACTGATACATGCACATACAAGTACACAAAGGGCTTTGGTAGTAAATTCAAACAAATGTAATCTAGTTTCCCACTAATTTATATCTGCCAAGAATGCAATTCCTATCTCATATGCTATGCTACTATTCAAAAGAATCCCAAGACCTAAATCCTCAAAAACCCTTAGTAAGGTGTGTGCAATCACATACAGACACACAAATAGAAAGTATAGGATCTTGAGAGGGAAAAAAGATTACGAAACCTAATTATGAAAAAAAATCTAGATTATAATTTTGTCTTATACCTAAAACAATATAAAAAAATTGTTTCCTTGCTGACATGAAAACAGTAAATTGTTTAGTTACTTTATTAGTTTTAATTATTGTTATTGTCACCGTTAGCTATAATCTCTCCATTCCCCTTAATTTACCTGTAATTATAGATATTACTGTTGAACTACAAAGCTGGCTCAAATCAGCAGGAGTTTCAAGTATTTTTATTATGAAACCTGACAAATTGACATGGTCAATCTCTCCAGAGAACCCTCTGGTGTTACTGAAATGACCATGACTGGAGGAATAGCAAGGATAAGCAATATCTGCACTGCGCATGGTCTGCAGTGGGATTCCTTTGAAGACAACTTTATAAGTATCCTGATATTTCCTTATATCACTATACTGTAGCCCCTGTGAACTTTCTAGGGCAGCTTGTCACCGCCTACCTCAGTTTTAGTATGTAGGGAGCAGAAAGGAAATGACTATTCTAAGTATGTATTTTTTTTCCATCCAGTGCTTGCAGGATGAGGCAGAGAGCAATTTCTCTCAGTCCTGAAAGTCTGTGTATCTATATTGAAAAGTTCTAGGTCAAAACCAAGTGTTTCTTAACTAGGAAAAAAAATAAAGGAAATAACAACAAACAAAACAATTCCATGTTATATACAATAAACATCTTCAAATCTGAGTCATAATCATAAGCAATTCTATTCATTCAATCAGCATTTATTTTATTTATTATTGTTACCTATTATTTGCAAAGCTCTAAGGAAAACATTATGGGGAATATAAAGGTATTTAATACACTGCCCCTATCCTCAAAGGGTTTATAGTAAATAGTTATAAAATAAAAGCCGTTACTACCCACAAATAGGGACTGAATATAACGAATATACAGTATATGGAAAGTGCAGTGTCTAAAGATTGCTTAGTCCCAAATGATTGATATAGAATTCCCATGTGAGTGGGAATAATGGGAGTAAAAGAGAAGATGATACCTAGAAGGAGGAAAAGTCTAATTCTAATTAAGAGGAATTAACAGAAGCAGAGGAAAGGTAAACCCTTGTGACAGAATTAGATAGCTGATGGGCAAGAAAAAACAACTACAGTATTAAAGATTCAGCTAAATGTCAGGAGCTGTGTGCATTATCTACTTAAACAGAAATTCTAACTGATAAAGAGAAGTAGAGGTGCAATAATAGGAAGCATTTGCTATAATTAATTACTGACCCAATAGTTTGGTCGTATGGGAATATGAAGGGCAGGGAAGAAAGATAATTTAAAGATTAAGACCAGAAAGATTATAAGGAGTTGCTGAAAGCATACTTGAGGGAGCAACAGATGAAATTGGACATGTACAGAGAAAGCTCTAGACGATAGGATGGCTGCTGTATCTGGTATTGGGGCAGAGGGCAATCATCACAAAAGGATGTCTTAGAAGTTCATGGCCTCTCTGTGCTTAAGCAAATAAATAAATCTATTTCTGTATTCTGTTGGATCTCAGGATGAAGACTTTAACTGCATTTCTCTGTTACCCTCTAACTTGCTGGAAAAAAAAGAGAAAGGAGCCTGCAGACAACGTAGAGGACATTCAGAATAGCTAGGATGGGAATAAGCTAGGGAAAGGACAAGGCCTGACTGTGAGAGTGCAGAGACGGGAGAAATTACTTCCAATTGTTAGGATCAGTGAAGGCCATGCGTTTGGGGAGCATATAAGTTGGACTCTAAATCCTAAACTGGATTTTAGCAGGAGGAGAGGGGAATGGCAGCAGGTAAATATAGGGTATATTTAAAGAATAATGAAGAGTCTGGTTTGACTATAGCAGAGACTATATTCAGGAAAGTGGAAGAAGATAAAGCTGGAAACATTGATCATACTATGAAAAACATTTCCTTCCTTTCCACTTACTGAGAATTTACGAAGTGCTAAGCATTTACACACATTAAATCATTTACTCTTCACAACAAACAAGAAGGTGATATGATTGTGTCAATTTTGCAAAAGTGCAAACAAAATCTCAAAGACACTAGGCAACTTGCCTCAGGTTACCCACATAGTAAAGACTAAACTCAGAAACAAACTCAAGAAAAGAAACAAATCAAGGAAAAGAGATTGAAATCTTTTGCAACCATCTAAGAAAAAAATTTAGGAGGGCTTAAATTAATACTGCAGAGATGCAGATATGAAAAGTTTGTCTGGGAGACTTGGCAGAAGTAGAATGGATAGGGCTTGGTGACTTATTTGATGAAGGAATTGAGAAGAGAATTAATGGAAGATAAGGAGAAATAATAGCCAAACAAGACCAACATTATCAAAATTATACCGCCCTGTGTATTTGTGTACTTATACACAAACACAACACACGATCCTGCAAATAAACATAATCTGCAGAGTGCCTTCCAATAAAGAAAAAATGAAACCTAGTCTCTGTGGAAGGAGAATCTTTACTCCATGGATTCAGCTTTACCATGTATTGCCTTTGGAAATAAATACATATAACAAGAGTCCATTACACTCAGTCTATAATACAAATGTAAGTTCCGCCCCCACCACTAACACTATTGTAAACCAAATTCCCACCAACCTAAGTAGAAAAATATATACTGGAAATTAGAGAATTGCTTCTTATAAAAATCTCCCAATTAACAGCTTTTCTTCCGTGGTTTTATTTGTGCTTGCTTCCATAAAATAGAAAGTAAATAAAATGAGTTATTTATCATACCTATAATCTTAGTCAATGTAGCCTGGTGGGCAGGCGCATCAGTGAATGGCAGCCATTATCGAATTTCTATGTAAACGCAATGCCAATAAGACTTGGGAGCTTGAAATTTGGAACCCTACTAGATATATGTAAAATAAACAATAATAAACAAACTAGTAAACTAATAAATAATAAAAAAATTAGCAGTTTAAGAATTTTGACCAGTCCTTAACATTTACCAGGCTTTATGACAATTAACCGAAACTCTAAACTAAGAGCACAATAATGATATACACACATGAATGAAGGGAAGATTGCGATTATCTATATGGATATCTGTGTTTTAAATATTTATTTATTTATTTATTTGTTTGTTTGTTTGTTTATTATTTATTTATTTTTATTATGGTGACATTGATTAGCAAAATCCGGTAAGTTTCAGGTATACAATTCAACAGTAAGACACATATATATTGCATTATGTGTTCACCGCCCATAGTTAGACTTATTTCTGTCACCACGTGTTTGACCCCTTTCACCCCATCTACCTCACCTCTCCCCACTCCTAGTCTATGGTCCATGTCCATGATCTCTGTTCATTTGTTGCTTTTAAGTTTATATCCCACATATAATGATATCATGTTTACAACTTTTTCTGTCTGGCATATTTCACTTAGCATGATATCTCAAGGTCCATCCATGTTGTCGCAAATGGCAAGTATTTCATTTCTTCTTATGGTTGAATAATATTCCATTGTATATATGTACCACAGCTTCTCTATCCAATCATCTATCATAGGACATTTAAGTTGTTTCCATGTCTTGGCCACCATGAATAATGCTGCTCTTTCTCCTCTCATTTTTTAATTTGTTTATGTGGTAATTGATTTGCATATGTTGAACTATCCCTGTACCCCTGGGATGAAGCCCACTTGATCGTGGTGTATAATCTTTTAAATATGTTGCTGTATTCAGTTCGCTAGTATCTTATTTAAAATTTTTGCATCTATGTTCATGAGAGATATTGGTCTGTAGTTTTCTTTTTTTGTGTTATCTTTACCAGGTTTTGGTATCCGAGTAATATTGGCCTCATAAAATGAGTTGGGAAGTATTGCCTCTTCTTCGATTTTTTTGGAAGAGTTTGAGGAGAATACGTATTAAATCTTTGAATGTTTGGTAGAATTCACTGGTGAAGCCATCTGGTCTTGGACTTTTACTTTTTGGTAGGTTTTTGATGATTGTTTCAATTTCCATACTGCTGATCGGTCTCTTTAGATTTTCCAGATCTTGATTCAGTCTAGGGAGATTGTATTTTTCTAGGTTATTAAATTTGGTATTATATACTTTTTCATAATATTCTTGCATGATCCTTTGTATTTCTGTGATATCAGTCATAATTTCTCCTCTTTCATCCCTGATTTTGTTTATTTGTGTCCTTTCTCTTCTTTCTTTAGTGAGTCTAGCCAGGGATTTGTCAATTTTATTAACCTTCTCAAAGAACCAGGTCTTTGTTGCATTTATTTTTTCTATCGTATTTTGTTTGTCTGATTTTCAATTTCATTTATTTCTGCTCTGATTTTGATTATTTCTTTCATTCTGATGACTTTAGGTTTCATTTGTTTTACCTTTACTAGTTTTTTAAGATGAAGCGTTAGGTTGTTTATTTGGGCTCGTTCTTGTGTTTGGAGGTAGGCCTGTAATGATATGAATGTTCCTCTTATGACTGCTTTTGCCGTGTCCCAAAAGTTTTGATATGTTGTACTATCATTATCATTCATTTCTATGTATCTCTTGATCTCTCTTTTTATATCTTCTCTGACCCAGTTATTCTTCAGTAGCATGTTGTTGAATTTCCATGTATTTGTGGTTCTTCCTGATTTCTTTTTGCAGTTGATCTCTAGTTTCAAAGCATTATGATCAGAGAATATGGTTGGTATGATTTCAACCCTCTTATATTTGTTGAGGCTATCTCTGTGTCCCAGTATGTGCTTGGTTCTTGAGAACGTTCCATGTGCACTAGAGAAGAATGTATAAGCAGCTGTTTTGGAATGGAAGGCTCTGTATATGTCAATTATGTCCAGTTGGTCCAATGTATCGTTTAAGGATGTTATTTCCTTATTGATTTTCTCTTTGGATGATCTGTCCATATTCGACAGTGGAGTATTTAGGTCCCCTACTATGATAGAGTTTTGGTCTGTTTCTTCTCCCTTTAGTGCTGTTAGTAATTGCTTTATATATTTCAGTGCTCTCTGATTGGGAGCATAGATATTAATAAGTGTTAT
>NW_011888806.1:11131866-11152193 GCF_000151845.1 Pteropus vampyrus
CATTACTATCTTGCTAAGCAATTCTCTTATTATTTAAGCTTATAATGCCCTGTTCTTAGTAAGGGTTGCACTCCTTTGCTTCTATTTGCCTGATAGTCACTTTACTCCTAATTATGTATTTTTGTTGTTGTTGTTATTTTGTTTTAGGTGAGCTGACCCCTTTCAGAATTTCTTGTAGTGCAGGCCTCGCAGTGGAGATTTCCCTCAATCTTTGCATGTCTGGAAAGGTCTTAATTTTTCCTTCATATCTAAAGGAGAGATTAGCTGGATACATTATTCTAGGCTTTTAGTTCCTTTCACTTAATAGTTTAAATATTGGATTCCATTCCTTTCTGGTTTATAACATTTGCACCGCAAAGTCCAACGATAATCTAATGGGTTTTCCTTTATAAGTTACCATTTTCTTCTCCTTGCCTGCCCTGAGAATTCTGTCTTTGTCGCTGATTTTTGATAATTTTCATTCAATATGTCTTGGTGAAGGCCATTTTGGGTTGAGATAATTATGTGTTCTCTTGACTTCTTGAATTCCAAGCTTGAGCTCATTCCTTAGACTTGGGAAATTCTAGTCCACTATTTGTCTGAAAATGCTTTCTAGTCCCTGTCCCTTTTCCTCCCCTTCGATAATGTCCATTATTTTTGTTTCCTCTCCTGATGATATCAGCTAGTTCTTGAATTTCTCTTTCATTATTTTTCATTCTTTGGTTTCTCTCTTCTTCCTTCTGATTTTTTTCTAGATTTCTGTCTTCGATATCACTGACACTTTCCTCCATTTGGTCGACTCTATTTCCCATGCTCGCTATTTCATTTTTCAAATCTTGGAGTATGTTCTTCATCTCCAGTTCTATTTAGTTCTTTTAAAGGGTTTCAATCTCCTTGCTCTGCTCATCTAGCTGTTTTTCAATTCCCGAAATTGTTGATACGACTCATTTTGGAATTCACTGAGTTTTTTCACAAGTACCATCCTGAATTCTCTGTCATTTAAGTTGCATATTTCTGTGTCTATAAGCTCATTTTCTGGAGATTTTTCTCTTTTTTTCTGAGATGCCTTGTCACCTTGGTTGTTCATGGTGTTTAATGGACTATTTCTCCACCTAGGCATTAATGGAAGTGTATTCTGTTGTTTTTCCAGAAAGAAGATTTATTATATAAAGGTGTCTTTTTAGCCTGCTGCAAAGAAGATGCTTTTCTTTTGATCTCAAGTAGGTGGCATCTAAGCCTCTTGGATCCCTGCTTATATAAAGCCTAATGATTTTTATTTTCTTGTAGATTTTAATCACATTCGCTACTTGCAGTTTCAGTCCCTGTCAGTATTAGCAACAGTTTTGGTAGTATTTGCTCAGATTCCCCTGGATCTCTGTGGTGATCAGTCTCAGAGGGTAGGTGGGGAGGAGACCTCTGGGTTGGGGGTTGGTGGTTGAAGGCTACATCTCAGCCTTGGTTTTGCAACTGGGGCCAGTAAAATTCAACTGTTGTTTCTCTGCTGACCCATCCTGCTTCTCTGCTTTCTGCCTTGATGACTGAGCCTTGCTGCCCGCTGCGTAGAAAAGTCCCAGCACTTCCAGGCAAGGCTGATCAGGGAAGTCACCACTCCTTCACCCCTCCCCGCTCCTCCTTCTAGGAGCTCCAGCAGCGGCTGCAAGAGGCAGCTTCTTTGTTTCGCCTGACACCTGGGGTTCTGACCTGTGGTAGTTCTTATGCTCAGATCCCATGCTCAGACAGGCTGGTGTGCAGTATGGATGTTTTTTATTCAGTTTTAGATGTTTAGCTTATTGTTGTTTCAAGGAGAGAGATCTGAGGATGTCTCTCACTCTGCCATGTTTTCCCAGAGTTCCTTGACTAGTTGTTTTTCATGCTTGCTTGCTTACTCCCAAAAGGGATTTGCAGAAAGGTGAGAAGGGAAGAGAAAAAAGGAGAGGCCAATAGGGCAAGAGTCACTGGGATGAACTGAAGTTCCTCAAATGGCAAAAGGTGGATATTTTTTAATGGTAATACCTATGTTGACAATTAAAGTTATTTGTGTCACAGTAATATAAACCCTCTTCTGACTCATCCATGAACTCCTCAGTAAATTCTATTTATTAACCATTGTTTCATGTGGTGACTTTGGGTAAAACTCAAAGAGATGCAAATTTCACATGTGAGTCAACATGAGAGAACATGTTTTTAGAAATCAGGAGGCAGTAAAAAGCCATTGTAATATAGGACCCCTGAAAATTAGAATAATCTAGGTGTGGGGCTTTGCATTTTCACAGGCCATGTTTTCAACAAGCTTTGAATCCAGGTATACCTACTTGGTCTTGAACCTTAACGACCATTTATTAGCTACGTTACTTTGGATATGCTTGTTAATTTCTCCGACTCCATTTTCTCATCTGTAACATAAACATAATGGCAGTGCTCCCATTATATGCATGGCACTTAATAAGCACCCATTAACTGTTAGTTATATAAACTTTAAATTGCTCAGCAAAGTGATTTGCCCAGAGCTAGGGCTCTTGAGGAGCTAGTGCTTCAAAGTGAAAAATACGAACACTTTATTAAAGAAGTATTTTTTAAACTAACATGAAATTTCTTTGAAAATCATGTCTCTCTTGTGTCATAAGGCAGTCTCATTGTGACTCTCTTTACCACATGGGAGAATTGTGATGTTCCAAGGATTTCTGCCTCTTAATCAATTGCTTGGGTACTTATAGAGTCTGTAGGAGGTAACATAAAAAGGAAGGGTTAATTTGTCTAAGATTAATTGCCTTAAGCTGGCCACTCAGAGAGGAAGTTGTAGAGCACAGAAAAAACAGCTGGAGCTAGGTGCTAAAGGTGATCCCCATAGAATGCTGAGTTGGTGGATTAGGTCCATAAGCCACCAAAGCATAGAACTGCCACCACTGGGCTGGGGTCCCAACTGCTGATGAAGCCTAAAAAAAAGGCTAGGTTTTTCTCCACTTGGTGTTGAGATGGAAAAACAGAGCCGGGGCAAATTTCTACAATGTGATCCTTTATATGCCCCCTAATTATGCCAGGGCAGTGGCTGGTTTTCCCAAAGCAGATAGTTTATAAACTCACAACTGGGCTCCTTCTCCTGCGGCCTGATGTCTGGTGCTGCTAAATTTGTTTGTTACCTCAAAGTGCAAGGGGACCAGGGGTGCCCACTCCTGCTATTATTTCTATCTCTGTGAGTTTCTATCAATAAACCCTGTTCCAAAGAGCTTTGGATGTGTGTGCTGCCTGGCCATTCATCATTGCTTTTTTTTTTTTTTTTATCAGAGCTTAGGAGGTAATCTAGTCTTTGGACAATTTTTTTTCTATATTAGCTCTACTGTTAATTGAGCATTCCATCTGCTGATGATAAAAAAAAGGCAAGCCTAACCCAGTGGGAGAGAAAGTATGAAGTTGATTGTTGGCAGCTTACTGGACAGTTTTGTACAGGAGACTGTCTGATGGGATTAAAATCAGAAGTAAAAGTAAATGCCACTTTCCAATTACTATCCTTGAGCTTTCGTTTTCACTGAACTATTTTTACCTCCAGCATGTCTTCTCTTAATTGTCTTGTCTAAAGACAAGTCCATTATTTTAATTAACTCTTTTTTTTCAATGAGATAACCCATTTTAGCAGTACATGGCTCATCATTTCTTCTTATAACTTTGCTAAGAGAAAGAGCTGGAGAATTTTCCAAGTTTAATTATAAATGTTAACAAGAACCTGAAAAAAAAATCTAATGAGTAATGGTAATAGCTAGATCTACACAGTATTTGGAAGAGTTCTAGATAACCAATACAACTCAATTATAAACATAAGAACTTCCCACCCATTAGAAAGTAATAATTATGGTCAGATTGCATATCTTTAAGGACATAGAGAACAGTCATAAGAGGGATGTGCAAGCAAAGTAAGAAAGTGTTGGCTGAGATCTGAAGGCATTTATTAGGAGTTAGGGAAAGGCAGAAATATTGAGTTAGTTGACTTAAACTCATAATTTTGCATTTCTGTTCTACCAAGAAGATGGCTTCTCTTATACACAGGGGGTCAAGTGTTATATACTGAGGCTGGAAGTATAAGGTTCTCACATGTCTTGAATTTGGATTCTTCCATGTATTTTCCTAATACCAAAGCCCTGGATGAATCACTGTGGACGCCTGGTGGGATCAATGTGACTATTATGACATTAATGTCACCCTGTCCTTTTGCTTCTGTAGGGTCAGGTTCAATTCTTGGTCAATAATAGGCTTACAAATTTATGCCAAATAGAGCTAATAATAGGCAGATAATTCTGAAATTCAATGTGACTCTAAAGGCCTATACCTGTACCTCTTCATATGTTGCCCAAGGAAGTAGGTCTGCCTAGTAGAGTTTTAAAGATCCACCTTGAAATGGATCTTTATAGAAACTCTAGAAAAAATGATGTTCAAAATATGTAATGAGATGATTGGAAATACCACTCAACATTCCTAAAGTAAATCAAATTTGATCTCAAGGCTTACAGGAAAAGGATCTAGTGTGCTATCCTATGTTCTCTTTGGCCACAGTTTCACAAAATATTCTATTCTAAAGATACCAGCCTTCACCCAACTTTTCTTCCTGCCACCTTCTCTTCTCCTCCCACTTTTTTCCTTCAAAGTTCTATTGAAAGCTTATCACTTTTCATGTAAATGTACAAAGATAATGTGGATGTACAAGATAATGTGTTAAGGGTCATCTGTTTTCAATATCTTGCATGAGATTCTCTCCTACAAGCCTCATAAATGTCAAGATTTCCCAAAAGTCTTGTTTCCTCACTGACACCAAAGCTTCAGTATCCACATATACACTGATGACTCCCAAATCTGTATCTTTATTTCAGAACCCTCTGGTGGGTTCAGACACATATATTCAATTTTAGAATGAATGCCTTTACTGTAGATATGCCATTGTCACTTTTACCTAAACATGCCCAAAATAAAACATGTTTCCCCAAAAACCTGTTCTTTTTTCTGCCTTTCCTCTTTTATTGACTAGCAACACCAACCTGTTCATCAAGGGATGTAGAAGAAATACTATAATAGGAGTATAATAGTTGATTTGCAAAATCACTTTAATGTCTCTTTATTCTGTCCCTTCTCTCCTTCCGCTACTACTGCCTTAAAGTCCTCATCTCTTTTCCCCTGGATATTGCAGTAGTGTCATAATTAGATGGTTTACCCTCAGTCTGGCCTGTTTCTACCACTCCTCCTAACTGCTACCAGAATGATGTTCCTAAAATGTAAGTATCATTTCTCTCCCCTGCTTAGAAATCCTTTTGTATATCCCTATAATTTTCAAATTAGAGTTTAAAATGCTTTACTTACACACAAAGCTCTTTATGACCAGGCACCTACCTAATGTAATTTCTTCTATCACTCCTCCACATGTGTCTTTCCCTTAGTCTCACATCAATGGATTTATAATGCTCTAAACATACACAATTTTTTAGACTTTTCTCCACTCAAAAGCCTTTTCCTTTTTATTTTTGGGCGAATTCCTACTTATTCTTTCAAAACTTAATTCAAGGCAGCCTACTTCTAGAACCATTTCAGAATCCTTCTTGCTCTCATTTGATCTGTTCTCACTGAACATGCTTCTATCATAACCTTTATCCCGCAAGACTATAATTGTTGATTTGCAAATCAATACCGCTCATTAGACCATAAGCTCCTCAGGCCTCGACAATATTTGCCTCACTTATCTCATCAGTGCCTAGAATAGTGTCTGGCAAACTTGTTCTTCAACACAGAGCTAATGAATTAATTGTTGAAAGAAGGGATACAAAGCATGTGCTACATTTAGCAAAATTCTTAGATTTCACAAAGCATTCTCCACTCCAGGCAAATATTTAAGAAAAAAATTATGTCACATTTTAGGCTAGGTTTCATTCTCTTAAGGGGAATAACAACATTTAAGGGACATGAGAAGAATCTTTATCAAGATTTCAGAAACAGTAAAGAAAAAGTATTTCAATTTATATATATGAAGTCCAGAAAGTATAATATAATACCTTAAAGGAGGAAAATGAGAAAAAAAACTCAGGAAGAATACTTTTAAAATAATATTTATGTATTTTAAAAATAATTTTTATGTATATTCCTCTCTTCAGTCACTTAAACACAATATAACACTCAAGAGGATTAAAAACTTCAAGGGGAAAGTATAATAAAAAATCTATTAATAAAAAAATTGTTTCCTAAGAAACAACTCATCAACCGTACATGAAACAATGGTGCAATAGAAGTTCCCAAGCTCTCAGTGTAAGCTTTGGAACTCACTAAGGAGCACTGGCATTAACATTTACTTCCTAGTGATAAATGAAACCTCTAGGACAGCATTGAGTACATTTTACAGTAGCAGAGCTAATCTCTCTGTTAGCCTGTATTTAGGTAGACAAAGAAATATTAAGATTATAGTTACTACTTCAAGAGTGATCCAGGTAACAGGTACCTTCCACAATTCCATATTCTTAAGATTCACATTTACTGCATACCCAATTATTTAAATTGAGGTATAACCACTTACAGATAGCTAAATTACTTTCCCTTAAAAATACTCACTCATCAAATAGATAAAGAGATTACATTTGAATGAAGTCATTTCCATGTAAATTATTGGTGCATTGTTTCAATCCAAAAGCAGCACGATGAGTTACCAAATAACATACATTTTGAGAAAGAGAATACTGTTATGTTGAAGTCATTCTATATCTTAGAAGTTAATGACTACCCCACTGGTCACTAGCGAGTTAACTTAAAGACTGCTAAAATTCAACAGTGAAGAGAATTTCATTATTATTTGGTAGAAGTCACAGGAATTAATATTTCAACTTAAAAGTTTACCATGCAGGGGGTATATGGGGACTCTGCTCAATTTTGCTTTGAACTAAAACTGCTCTAAAACATAAAATCTATTTTTTTAAAAAGTTAACCATACACAAAGTTAACATTTTATCAATATGTTACTCTGTGCCATAAATAAAATGTTCTCCAATAATTCAAACAAATCAGTAGGATGGCTAAACTATTTATAATACTTCAACCTTCTCTTTCCCATTTAAGATATTTAGAAGCCTACATTCTACTTTCTAAACTATAAAGAAAAACAAAACTTTCCAAAATCACCTCTTTCAAGAGTAGTCAAGTTTTTCTATTCCTATACCAGTAACACCTTCAGTTCCAAACAAATGTGCCACAAAATCAACAAAAGAAGCAAAAGCTGGTCTTCTGAGGCAGCACATACATAGATTTCTCCAATGCTGCTCACTATGAAGACATATGGCAACCTTGTATCAGAATGAAAAATGGGCATGTGGCCACAGTGGTAAGTTCTCTAAAACCTTCTTCAGTGAATCTTGGGGCCTGAAAATCTCAATTTGCTTACCATCTTATAGGTAGACTTGCACTGTTTGCTTTGGTAGAGGGGTGTGTGTGTGTGTGTGTGTGTGTGTGTGTGTGTGTAAGAGAGGGAACAGTTATCTACTAGACAATCAATACAATAAATTCACACTGGTAAGGAAACTTGTAATATCTACTCTGGATCGTTTTGTGGGACTTCGATTGTCATAGGTGACTATGAACTCTCTTGGGTGTTATTCTTTTCCAAGTAACTTAGACAAGGTCAAATAAACTGCTGGGAGAACCAAGATGAAAACAGGTTATGGCCTGAAACCAGTCCTATGGCTAGGAGAGGAGCGCTCTTCAAAGATATTCAGAGAAAAGGTCTTCTCACCTAGAAAGAACTTTACACACAGGAGCAATAAAGAAGGGTACCTTCTGAAAGGATGAATGTCCTAATGGTCCTCCCTTGATCATAAAAAGTTCTCTTTATAATACAATTTTCATTTTCCACCATCTTCATTGGAATTCAACATAGTTACCCAAATGTTTGAGTAAAGTCTTATAAACTCATAGAGCTTTATGTGATATTGGTGTGAAGCAGCAAGGGCTGGTCTTTCCAGGGGAAACTTCATGGAGGCAACAGCAACTACTGAAGGAACTGTGTCTAGAAGTGCCAGAAGATATCATCAGGGGAAGAAGGTGTGGCCACCTAGGAATCGAAAGCAGCAAGAAAACACACCTGATACCAATGAGCAACAGTTTACTGCAACTTCAGGACACATGTGTCAGCGCCGAGCTAATTGGGAAGGGAAGGTTTTGGTGGTGAGATGCCCAGTTGGAAGAATGCACAAGGGGCCAACATGAGAATGAAATGGTAGGCACCAATTTTATTGTGAGGAGCGCAGTTCTACTGCAGGAAGTGCAGTCTCTTGAGGGGAGCGGGCTTCTGCTCTGCTGCTCTCCCTCTTGTGCTTCCATTCTGCTCCCCAGGGGACCATATGGCTCCACACATATCAAAGTACAATAGTAGCATTCAGCCATACATGCATGATACAATAAGCTGAATTATGTTTACATATTTTAGGTGCAGGCACTCTACTACACTAATGTAGCATTCTAAATCCGGGGATCTATTCCTAGCCACAAGCTTGGATCTCAGCCAGACCTGAGACCACTCAGGCCTAGGACCCACAACAGGTGACACCAACCACCCACCATCCTTTGGCCACAGGAAGTATAAAAACATTGAAAAGCCAAGGTGCAATCTTCTACTCAGATTCTGATAAGAGAGTGACTATTTTAACTGAAAATGATTAAAATAAAGTTCTCACCTTTGTGCCTGCCCACCAAAGAGCATGCAGCTGGCTATGTGAACACAGATGCAGAACAGAGCATTGAGCTTAGAAAGAGAGGAACAAGGTCAGGCAAGCCAGAAAAAGCTATTTCTCTATGCACAAACAAAGCAGTAAGCCAAGGTTTTCAGAGCGCATTCGAGAGACGTTTGGCATTTTGTGGAAATCAATAAGTAAAGATTTTATATTTAAGGGGAACATGGAGTAAAATAAGAGACAAAATGGTAAACAATAAACCCTGATACAAGAACACAGCCATGGTAGAGATTGTATTCTCCAGTTGCCACCAATCTCCTTTTTCGTCAATAATAAGACCCCAGTTTTAGCTAAAAGATAGAATTTCCTAGCTTTCATTCGAGCATATGACTAAGTTCTAGAGAATAAGACGTAGCAGAACTGTTGAGTGGGAAGGAAAAGCTCTATTATTATTCCTTTTTTACTTCTTCTTCTTCCTATGGTCTGTAACTTGAATATTATGGCTGATGCATCAATAAACTTCTTCCATCATGAGGTGAACTTGAAGTTGGAAGCACATGCCAGGCAGGTGGAAGAACAGAAATTAAGAAAAAGTCTGAGTCCCCAGAGACTATAAAACTACCAAATCCACGCTGTATTGCCTACCTCTGGATATATTTTGCAATAGAGAAGAATAAACAACTTTAAGTAACTGTTATTTTAGGTTTTCTGTTTAGGTTTTCTTTTTCTGTAATATTCAGCTACACCTAATCCTAAGTGATACAAGAATCCCAGCACACAACCTGTAGGTCAGATGTGAACATTAGCATAATTAGAAGAGTACAGGTACATATTATTAGTGAGAAATATCTAAGGATAAGATTTTGAGCCTTTGTACATAAGATAAATGTATAGTAAATTATATATGGTTTTCGTTTCCAACATAAAGTTGGTCTCAACGAATCCTTTTGTCATTTTCATAAAGAGCTAAAGAAACTCACCAGTATTTACAGGCTCTGGAACTCTGCCCCTTTAATACTATTAAGTGTCTGGCACCCATAGTGAACAAAAACAAACCAGCAATACTCCTGATACAACATTGACATTTACAAACTTGTCCCTAAGTGTGATACAAGTTACTTGAGCACCATAGAAAACAATACAATGCATAAAGCATGCTCTCTACCCTTAACCAGCTTGTTTACATTTAAAAATTATTTATTGGGCATCTACTATGTGTGGGTCCAATAATAGATGCTACAGACAGGAGTTTAATAAGGCAGATGCCCTACCCTCAAGGTACTTACAGTTTAGAAAGGGACAGAGAACAAGTAAACAGTGTCACAAAAGGAAAAGGTCCTAGTGCTCATAGGAAGGAAACTGATTCAATCACAAGAGAATAAGAAAATGCATTCCCTGAAATGGTAGGTTAGAAAAATTCAGCTTTCAGGCAAAGATAAGTAGAGGTAATGTAGGATATAACCAGCCAGGGAACACCACTTGGAAATGCAGGAAGACTAGAGAGCAAGGTACATTTAGGGTATAACTGATTTGTTGAATGAGCTGCATTTCATGGGACACATCAGGAAACATTCTTTTTCTCTTATCACTGAGTGTAACATGCTCCTTTAGATCTTCCCCACACCCAGAATCTTAATACTATCCTGGGCCAATATCATAACTGTTTGGTCATTTTCAGCTCTAAAAGTAATATCAATATCTGTTATTGAAAATTCCAGAGTCATATATAAATCAAAACTCAGCCTCCTGACTTTAACTGACATCTACACTGACCATGTCAACATCTCTCTCTCTAGCCCCAACCCCTACTTTGAACTCCAACTGCCTGAATGACATCTGCACTTGAATGTCTAACGGATATCTCAAAAATTAAACTGCCCTGAAAATGCTCCTCCTACAGGAGAGCCCTTCTCAGTGAAAAAGAAGTGTTCCATCCTTCAGTCGCTTGGGCCAAAAATCACACTAGTCTGCCCTCTCTCATACCTACATCTAATCCTCAACAAACGTTTGTCTTTATTGGTTGGTAAACATTTCTCATCTCACTCTTAACACTATACTCTTCCCAGTTATGTTCTCTCTCCTTTCTAAGTTTATTTTTTTCCATAGCACATATCACTTTCTATATATTAAATTTATTTTTAGTTTTAATTTTCTTCATTTCTCCTCCTCTCTTATAAAGCCTGTAAAGACAAAGATCTTTGTATATTTTGTTCATAGCTATATTCCCTACACCTAAAACAGTGACAGGTGTATAATAATGAATGTTTACTAAAGGAATGGGTTAAGCACATTCCATTCACAATTTCTCCCCTCTCCCCAGCTCAAGCCTCCCAGATCTGCAGTGGGCCCACTTCTTCACTCTTCCTGCTCTATCTCCTCCAAGCTTCCCCAAGGGAGAGAATAGGGACGAAAGAATTAGAGAACAAGGGCAGAGGCCTTTTTGTCGGGCAGGTGTGCTTGTGCTTCTCTCTTCGCTGACTGTGACTAGATATCAGGCCCTCCACGATAGAAAATGTTCAAATGCTAGTTGCTCCATGAGATGCTTAGATAGTCTTTAGATACCTTCCCTGGCCTCCTCAGGGATCTCTGCATTATATTTGTTTCAAACAGAAAACACTCCCTCCATTGATATTTGGAAACCCCTTCAAGCTCCTGCTCTTGATGGTACACTCTTATGTAGCACTGGATTCTTCTCACCTCTGCAGGAGCTGAGCACTCCCTCCACAACACCCCCTTGGCATGTACGAAAATCCCATATCTTTGCCCTGATAAATGTTTCTTCTACCAACTGTTGCCATGTCTTCTTCATATTGGTACTCCAGTTAGCCTCCTGCCCTTCAAATTCACCAGGGGGGAACATAATGACCAGTCTCCATGTTCAAATATGTTTCCAATTTCCAAGGAGAATTCTCCAAAGAATTCTTTCAACAATCTGCTCCTGTACAT
This sequence comes from Pteropus vampyrus, assembly GCF_000151845.1. Classification (NCBI taxonomy): domain Eukaryota; kingdom Metazoa; phylum Chordata; class Mammalia; order Chiroptera; family Pteropodidae; genus Pteropus; species Pteropus vampyrus. Next base: position 11,143,476 of record NW_011888806.1, read on the forward strand.
ACCAGAGCTCAAGCTAGCAATGCCACAGTGCAGGAAACATACAGCGAGGTTGTGAGATATGGGTTCCCCTCTTTCAGATACCTTCATCTTCTATAAGTGACATTCTTGATGACTTTTCACATGTAGTCCCTCTCATTTCCATGGAGATAGGTGTAGAAATATCACAGCACTATCTACCACTGGTAATTCTACTTTCCAATGAATTGTCATTTTGAATTTCTAATTTTCTCTAGTATAGGCTGAAGGTGAGTTATGGAACATGATAGTCACAAACTCACACTGTTATGTTTTTAAAGTCTTATAGAAATGTCTAGCAGGATTCTTTATAAGTTGTAGATACACATTATCTACTTTCCTTAACTTTGAGGCTTTAGCAGAAATTCTAAGACAATATGAAAAGTCTCATTCCACATTCATCAACCTAGGCAATATCTGTATTCATCTCATGGCAGGAGCTTAGAGTGGAAAGTGGCAAGAGTTCTCAGATATAAAGCTGGATAGCTAAGGAGGGGCTAGATCAAAGAGTTATGTATGCCATGTCAGGAAATTTAGACTTAATTTTAAAAGAATTCCAGAAGCATTGAGAAGTTTTAAGCAGGAAAGTGATAAGGTCACATTTGCATTTTACCGCATACTATCTGGATGCACAAGGGAGAATGGATTAAATGTGAACAATGCTGGAATCCTACTAGTTACAGAAAGCCATAGCAGTAATCAGGAAAGAGACAATCACATCCTGAGCTAAGGAAAGATGTCAGAAAGTGCCAGAGGACAGAGATATTGAGATGGCACAGGACTTTATGTCTACATGTTGAGGAGGAAGATGAGAGAGTCACAGATGATGCGTGGTTTGCTTTGACACCTGTTTGGATGATGTGGCACTCACTGTGATAGGAACCACAAAAAAGAACAAATTTAGTGTGAAAGATGATAAATTCAAACTATGAGAAGAATACTAGCAATACAAGTAGTAAATGACATGTGGCAAAGAGATAGCACAGTCCCAGTGCCACAGGAGTTCAGAGGAAAGGTAGACTCCATGGTCTCACGTGGGCAGAAATGTACTTGGGAAGAAGAGATTTGTCTTGGACCTCTAAAGTCAGAAAGCTGGTCAAGAGACACAGAGAAGGAATAAGGGCATTAAAGATAGGTGAACCTTATGAGCTAAGCATCACAGGAGCCAGAGAACCCACATGTTCTAAAACTGTTACCACTCAAATTGGTAACAGTTTTAGAACATGTGGGTTCTCTGGCTCCTGTGACTGTGGTACCTAAACTAGTGGAAATTAGCTGAGATCAGACTTTAAGAGCATATTCCAAATACACAAAATATTGAGGAAAAGCAATCTCTCTTCTGGGTTATGACATTCAGCATGAATAATATGTGGCCAAGTTCATTATATTTTGCTTGATCTCCCCCTCCTCAAAATAAGGCAAGTTTCTCTTTCCTCTCTGGCAAGTTGATGATGCTTACTATGAAAAAGGACATCAGTGCACACTTAAGCAGGAACAACCCATTAACTGGCAAAGGCTATAAGGCTTAAAAAAAAAAAAAAACTCATGCCCAACTAATCTTCCACCATTCTTGCAAGGAGGGAAGAAATAAGCAAACAAGTAAATAAATAAGCATGTGGAAAGGAGGATAATCTGTAGTTTAATTCATCTGGATTACTTAGAAGTCTTTGACAGCATTGCTTAATGAAGACTACTTTGAGGATTAAAATTAATGTGGATTTATGGTGCAAAAGATACTTTGCCATGAATGGAGAATTGGTTCAATGTCAGGAGAAAAGGGATAATAATACATGGACATATTTTTTAAGTATTGAGCACCTATTCTGTACCAAGAGATTAATATACACTCATTTAATTTAGTGCATCCAAGAACTCCACTGAAGAGATGTTGTCACTATTGCCACTAGTGTAATGAGAATGTGAATGCTGAAGATCAAGAGAAAACCACTGACTGAATCTGAGGAGGATCACAGTAATCTTATAAATCAAATAGGATTTTTATAGGAAAGTAATTTTTAAGAATCATTCGTAAATCTGAAATTTAGACCTGTAAAATCCCTGGAATGTTTTTACTAGAGAATAGTACATAGAAGGCAGAGTTACTTCTCCAAATTTAATCTAATTCTTTTTAATTTCTGTATAAGAATATTAGCCTAATATAAGAATCAAACTAATATATTAGCCTAATATAAGAATCAACTAATATAAGAATCAAAATATGGCACTATGAGCAGAGACATTTATTCCCTTTTCCCAGTGAACTTTTCATTAATTCAACTAATAATAAAAATAAAAATAAAGAATTCCATTGGACACATACAGTATTTTTATAATGCTTTTTCATGTTAGCAAACAATGCTTCCAGATTATTCCAGCCAAATGAAATTGTGAGGTAGGCAGTGTAAGTCCATTACATGTATCTAAAAAGAAATAAGCAGAGTTCTGATATGATACTGATATAGTAACCTCAGCAAATCTAATTACTCGAGATAATCAATTTCTAAATTAGCTACCAGGCCCAGCTAGACTAAGAGTTTACAATCCAGCTCTTGTTGACAATCCAAGTTTTTAACGTTTTTTATCTAAAGTTCCCTTCAGGGTATTCCTGCTAATGGAGCTAATCAAACTTGTTAAGCTATAGTGAAAACTACATTTAGATAGCACTGTTTTTTGCTTGCTGCCTCCATTTTAAGGGAGCTCAGTGAAATTAGGAATATAGAGTTAGGAGAAAATCAGTTGGACAAATATTACAATATATTCAGTTTATCTGGTCTCATTTTTTAATATATTTATTTTGTTGCTAAATAAATTCAGTCAATCTACTCACTTAACCACATAAGATTACATCTTTCCAATTTGAAAAATATAAATAATTATTGCTAGTATGTGATGTTTCATAGGAATTAAAAATTCTGCTTAAAAAAATTCTAGAACATCTAGAAAGAAATTTATCAAGATATCATATATCAGTACAAAGAAAGTCACATGTCTTCCAACTGCTATTAAAGCACAGGTCTTCTGTGCTGGCTCAAAATGTATTCAAATCCAAATATAATAACAACATGAAGTAATGTTGTTACTACAATGGGAGATGATGTCTGTAACTATTTATTTCAGACAGTAAATAAGTATAAGAGCTACATCTTCCTTGTGTTTATCCCTTAAAGAAAAGTCTCTCCTAAGCTACTTTCAAGTAATAAGGCTATCACCCAAAGTCCAAACTTGGTATTTAAAAAATCCTGTAGCCCTGAAAAGATTTATACCAGAAGTTATACCCATCTTTCTGCTCTGCATATCTTCTCTCTGAGACAATGTCTTTCACATTTGTGCACACATGTACAGACATATATGCTCCTTCTTTTAACTTTTCTGATGCTGCTAACCTAAAGCTATTTTATTTAAATGAGGTTACACATTATAACCTTTGTTTATTCTCTCTATTTATTCTTTCCCTCCTTGCCCCTGTAAAATTCCCGGGGGGCGGGGGGGGGGCGGAGCAGGGGAGGGAGGTGGTGAATCTCAATCCTGACAGAGACAAAGGGCAATTCGCAGTCGCAAACACCCGGGTCCTGCTTGCCAGACACATCATACAGAAGCATATAAAGTACTTTCATTGTTATTACCTTGTTTCAGCCTCAAAACAACTCTGCGAAGTTAGTAGGATATATATATTATCCTCATTTTACACATGAAAAAAGTAAAGTGTAGAATGGTCAAGTACCTTGCTCACATTGGATTGCTAGTAATCAGTGAATTCAGGTACTCTCACACCAAATCTAGTGTTCTTTCAGAAAATTGCAATATTTCCCTGAATCATGTTTAAAAAGAAAAGATCTCAGCTGAGGATATCAAGAAGTGGAGTTGAGGATTGACCCTATGTAGAGAGAGAGGAAAAGAGAAGAAATGAGAATAATCCCAGGTTTTTTTGTTTTTTTTTTTTATCTGAGCAAGTTCCTCTTAATATCTTAAAATGAGAAAAGCCAAGAGACAAGCAGTTTTGTTGGTAGCATGGTAAATATATTATATGTCATTGAGGAGATTATATTATTTTGATTTCCCACTGTTAATTATAATACTCTCTCTATATGTACATAATACACATATTATGAGGTTTCCGGTTACGTAGAATAAATTTCTAGAAATAAATTGTAAGTTCATAGTGTATTAGAAATATATTAAGGCTTTGAAGCATAAAGCCAAATTGACTTCTAGAAATGTTATAATCACAGTTCTACCAGCAAAGTATCAGAATGTCGACTTTCTAAAATCATTCCACCACTACCTATTATTTTAAATCTTAATAATTTATAGATACAAAATAAACTTTTATTGTTTATTTGGTGTTTCTTTGATCACTATGGAGATTGAATATTTTTTACTCATGTTTTTAATTGTAATTTTTATATGTTTATGTATGCACAAATTGTTTGTTCATATCTTTAACATTTTATACTAATAGGGTATTATTCTTTGTTAAATTATAGTCTCTCTTCATATACTTTGGATAATAATGCTTTGTTCCAACCCTCCCCCTCAAAAAAAATAATGTGAGGATTCAAGATGGCATAGAAGGTAAAGGCTGTACACACCTCCTCTAGCGACCACACCAAAATTATAACAAAACTACAGAGCAACCAGTACACAGAGTCACTAGAGGTCTGGCTGAACAGAAGCCCTACAACTAGGTCACCTCAAATAATAGGTCACCTCAAATGGTAAGCAGGGTGGAGACGCGAAAGGGCCCAGTCCCACAACTGGGAGTGGTGGTTGAGGGAGGGCTATCTCGGCTGCAGAGCCCCCTCCCCCAGCTGAGGAGCTAAGGGTCCCAGCCACACACTGGGCTCTCCAGCCCACAGTTCCAGTGCCGGGGTAAGAAGTCCCCACAACCTCTGGCTGTGAAAACCATCCGAGGTTGAGGATGAGTGAGACAGAGGGCTGTGGGAAGTGGAGACCTTCCTCTTAAAGGTCCCATGCCCGAACTTACTGGTTGATGGACAAACTCACTCTGAGCTCCAGCACTGGGGCAGCTGCTTGAGGGGAGCCAGGGACATATGGGGAGGTGCTGAGCTGTCGGGCTTCAGGGCAAGTGTTGGAGGGGAGGTTTCCTCCTGGACAGAGGTATAGGCAGAAGCCATTGTTTCTTTGTTGAGCCCTCCCCCTTCCCAACCTGCAGACTCCACGCCCTCAACCAGGATAACACAAATTGCTCCACCCAAGGGATTCCCTGATTCTCTGCCTCTCCCAACTTGTGAGCCCACTGACGCCACTTCCAGTGGTTTATTTCATACAAATGGGCTGTCCTGGCTCCTGTTGTGAACTTTCATAAAATCTTTCAAAGGCTCACAAAACCCAAAGAAGCAGCATCTGGCCTCAGTGTGCTCTATACCTCTTGCTGAGCAGCCCCAAACCCTACACTAGTGGCAGCCAGCCTCAGTTTCAGACTTGACCCTTGAGGCATTTATAAGCCCAGCATGGGTGGCAGCCATGTGTGGATTACTTGGTGACTATTAGCAGGTGGGCCTGGAGGTACACAGGCTGCAGCTAAACTTAGCCTGCAGCTGGACCCTTCACAGGTCTGTTCCAAGGGGACCCACGGCATACCTACTACATACAGTCACTCTACTAAGATTGGGAGACTTAGGAGCCCTGCCTAATACATAAAAACAGACAGAGGAAGGCAGCCAAAATGGGGAGACAAATAAACATATCCCATTTGAAGGAAAAGAACAAAACTCCAGGAAAAGAATTCACCAAAATGGAAACAATCAATCTGCTAGTTCAAAACACTGGTTATAAGGATGCTCAAGGAACTTAGGGGAAGAGTAGATAAACCCAGTGAGAACTTTAACAAAGAGATAAAAAAATAAAATAAAATAAAAAAATAAAAAAAATAAAAATGGAGATGGAAATTATAAAAGAGAACCAGTCAGAAATGAAGAATACAATATTTGAGATGAAGAGTATATTAGAGGAAATCAACAGAATGGAAGAAGTGGAGGATTGAGTCATCGATATAGAGGATAGGGTAGCAGAGAACACCCAATCAGAACAACAACAAGAAAAAAGAATCCAAAATAATGAAGATAATATAAGGAGTCTATGGGATGTAACAACAGTAACAACAGTCACCTCATAGGGGTACCAGGAGAAGAAGAGTAAGAAGTTGAAAAACTATTTGAAGAAATAATGATGGAAAACTTCCCAATTCTGGTAAAGGAAATAGACATACAAACCCAGGAAGCTCAGAGAGTCCCAAAAAAGATGAACCCAAAGAGGCCCACACCAAGACACATTATAATTTAAATGCCAAAGGTTAAAGACAAAGAGAATCTTAAAAAGCAGCAAGAGAAAAGCAGTTAGTTACCTATAAGGGAGCACCCATAAGACTGGCAGTTGATTTCTCAAAAGAAACTTTGCAGGATAGAAGGGCTTGGCACAAAATATTCAAAGTGATGAAAACCCAGAATCTACAACCAAGATTACTCTATCAGCAAAGCTATCATTTAGAGTCGAAGGACAGATAAAGAGCTTCCTAGACAAAAAAAAAAAAAGCTAAAGGAGCTCATCATCACCAAGCCATCATTACAGGAAATGTTGGAGGGACTTCTTTAGAAAGAAGAAAAACTATGTAGCAAAAATATGAATAAAAAATGGCAATAACTACATATCTATTTACAAGTATTTCAAATGAAAAAGAATTAAATGCTCCAATCAAATGATAGAGTGGCCGAATGGATAAGAAAACAAGACTCTTACATATGCCGCCTACAAGAGACTCACCAGATTAAAATACACAGACTAAAAGTAAGGGGATGAGAAAAGATATTGCATGATGGACCTAAAGGGTAGTGCGCTGAGTGGAGTAAGTCAGAGAAAAATAAATGCCATATGATTGCATGTATATGTGGAATCCAAAGAACAAAACAAAAAAAAAAAACAAACAGAAACAAACTTATAGATACAATTTTGAGGATTATCAGATGGGAAGGGGGTTGGAGATTGGTGAAAAAAGAGGAAAGGACTAAGACGTACAAATTGGTAGTTACTATAAGTCATAGAGAAAGAAAGTATAGCATGAGAAATGTAGCCAATAATATTAATAACCTATGTATGGTGTTAGAGGGGCACTAGATTTATTGGAGTGATCACTTTATGAGTTATGTAGATGTCTAATCACTAAGTTGTACACCTGAAACTGATACACTATTGTATGCTAACTATAACTGAAAAATTAAATTATTAATATTTAAAAAATAAAAATGAAAAAATAATGTAGGCAAAAATAAATAAATAAATACTGTGAGATGATTGTGTATTCAGGTATTCCTATATCTGAAAAAATATATATCAGTCATAGTTCTTCCTTCCATTTATTCATCTTTTATGTAAGTATCTTCTGAGCTACTTCTAATCAATAAAAAATATTTTCCAGGAAACAATTTCCATGTAAAGAATTCTTTACAGTATTGAAGAAAGAATCTCATGGATATAAATATTTACAAATGAGGAAACATGTCTAAAGCTATTAGTATCTTGTCTAAGATTACATAGCTACTGAGTAACAGAATTTATGCTTTTATTGCTATTGAAAACAAGAAAGAAATCTTTGGAAATTATAATTTATATAAAGAGAATGAACATTTCTGATCTTCCTAAAGAACTAGAATAACTTTTTATTCATTCTAATATCTCATCTACAGAACTTGACATTGTTTAAATTTGGCACCCATGCTTGCTAAAAGCAGCTCCCAAAAATGTTTTAATTTGTGAATTTTTAGAAGAGGCTACATGTGCAAATGATTTAAATACAGGAACCACTTTTAACCTGACATTCATAGTTCAAATTACAGTATAAAGAAGCATATGTTCCAACTGTCCCTGTTAAAATGAGAGAACATAAAATAGGAAAATATCCTAAATGTTGAGAAATCTGGCAAAGATTCCTAGTGAGTCATAAACAATGGAGTGTAAATATTGCCAATGGTTTGTAAATGGTAAAGGCTCTGGAGTGTAATGCCAGATGGAGAAATAAATGAAAAGAAGCAAAACTAGCTTAGCCCTAAATGATAACTATGTTCAGGAGATGGAAACTTGCCATAGAATTAAAGATTGGTATATAGCACTCATACCATTTTGGAGGAATTATCTCTAGAAATATGTACCATAGAAGAAATTACATCAGCTAAAACTTGGGAACAGGAACTAAAGCACATGGAATAACTCAAAGTTAAAAAATGAAATCCTCATGAAAGGAAAACTATAAAAGTATCTCTCAAAAAATTTTTTCAGGCATACAAGTCAATGGTGCTCAAGGACTTGCTTTGCCCTTCAATAAATGATTGGATAAAGATGTGGTACATATATACAATGAATATTACTCAGCCATAAGAAAAAATGAAATACTGCCATTTGCGACAGCATGGATGGATCTCGAGATTATCATGCTAAGTGAAATAAGTCAGACAGAGAAAGTTGAGAACCATATGATTTCACTCATCTGTGGGATATAAAACTGAAAGCAACAAACAAAGAAAAAAACAAACAAACAAACAAACAAAAACTCATAAACACAGACAACAGTTTAGTGGTTACCAGAGGTAGAGGGAGAGGTAGATAAGGGTAAAGGGAGTCAAATATAAGATCACAGAAGGAAATTTAACTCTGGATGGTGAACACACCATGCAATATACATATGACATATTA
>NW_011888806.1:11153173-11157297 GCF_000151845.1 Pteropus vampyrus
TAGCCAATAATATTAATAACCTATGTATGGTGTTAGAGGGGCACTAGATTTATTGGAGTGATCACTTTATGAGTTATGTAGATGTCTAATCACTAAGTTGTACACCTGAAACTGATACACTATTGTATGCTAACTATAACTGAAAAATTAAATTATTAATATTTAAAAAATAAAAATGAAAAAATAATGTAGGCAAAAATAAATAAATAAATACTGTGAGATGATTGTGTATTCAGGTATTCCTATATCTGAAAAAATATATATCAGTCATAGTTCTTCCTTCCATTTATTCATCTTTTATGTAAGTATCTTCTGAGCTACTTCTAATCAATAAAAAATATTTTCCAGGAAACAATTTCCATGTAAAGAATTCTTTACAGTATTGAAGAAAGAATCTCATGGATATAAATATTTACAAATGAGGAAACATGTCTAAAGCTATTAGTATCTTGTCTAAGATTACATAGCTACTGAGTAACAGAATTTATGCTTTTATTGCTATTGAAAACAAGAAAGAAATCTTTGGAAATTATAATTTATATAAAGAGAATGAACATTTCTGATCTTCCTAAAGAACTAGAATAACTTTTTATTCATTCTAATATCTCATCTACAGAACTTGACATTGTTTAAATTTGGCACCCATGCTTGCTAAAAGCAGCTCCCAAAAATGTTTTAATTTGTGAATTTTTAGAAGAGGCTACATGTGCAAATGATTTAAATACAGGAACCACTTTTAACCTGACATTCATAGTTCAAATTACAGTATAAAGAAGCATATGTTCCAACTGTCCCTGTTAAAATGAGAGAACATAAAATAGGAAAATATCCTAAATGTTGAGAAATCTGGCAAAGATTCCTAGTGAGTCATAAACAATGGAGTGTAAATATTGCCAATGGTTTGTAAATGGTAAAGGCTCTGGAGTGTAATGCCAGATGGAGAAATAAATGAAAAGAAGCAAAACTAGCTTAGCCCTAAATGATAACTATGTTCAGGAGATGGAAACTTGCCATAGAATTAAAGATTGGTATATAGCACTCATACCATTTTGGAGGAATTATCTCTAGAAATATGTACCATAGAAGAAATTACATCAGCTAAAACTTGGGAACAGGAACTAAAGCACATGGAATAACTCAAAGTTAAAAAATGAAATCCTCATGAAAGGAAAACTATAAAAGTATCTCTCAAAAAATTTTTTCAGGCATACAAGTCAATGGTGCTCAAGGACTTGCTTTGCCCTTCAATAAATGATTGGATAAAGATGTGGTACATATATACAATGAATATTACTCAGCCATAAGAAAAGATGAAATACTGCCATTTGCGACAGCATGGATGGATCTCGAGATTATCATGCTAAGTGAAATAAGTCAGACAGAGAAAGTTGAGAACCATGTGATTTCACTCATCTGTGGGATATAAAACTGAAAGCAACAAACAAAGAAAAAAACAAACAAACAAACAAACAAAAACTCATAAACACAGACAACAGTTTAGTGGTTACCAGAGGTAGAGGGAGAGGTAGATAAGGGTAAAGGGAGTCAAATATAAGATCACAGAAGGAAATTTAACTCTGGATGGTGAACACACCATGCAATATACATATGACATATTACTGAATTATACACTTGAAACCTATATAATTTTATTAACGAATGTCATCTCAATAAATTTAATTTTAAAATAAAATTAAAAAGAATTCATACTACTACTGTTTTTAGAAGCACAACATAAAAGTATTGGGTCTATTTTAATGAACTCCTTTTTATGTACTGAGCAATTGAGTTAAATGGATAATAGTGGAAAAAACTTAAGACTGAGCACCTAAATTTCAATGTAACTTGCAGTGGTTCTAAGTAAAATCAAATGTAATTTGCTAAAAGAAACTAAGAAATGCAAGAGGTTTTCAGACAATATCTAATGCCATCAATAGTTTTCAGACAATCAAAAGAAAATGCCAGTCACAATCAGCCACTAGATTCCAATTTTTTTAGTGTATCAGAGAATATATAAGGAAATAAGTAATTTTTTAAAAACTTTTGGTAAAAAATCAATATGCTAGTATCACCTTACTAACTTTGAGAAACAAAATTAATTTGTGGAAAAATAAGCTTTCTTATTTCTGCACATACTATCACCGACTGCTAGATTTAAGAGAATTTTCCTAATAATCCAAATGTTCAGTTAAAAAAAACCATATGCTATCAGTTTTTACACTAGAAAATCAGTTCCTTGGAGGCAGAGGTTCTTTTTCACCTCTACATTCCCAAGTAGCTGGGACAGTATCTGACAGAGTTGATACTCAATTAATGTTTAGTAAATAAGTAATTGAATCCTTTCCATTAAAGGGAATGATTTTATATCATTGAGAAAGATATACTGATAATTTTACTAGCTCAGTTTCATAAAACATTTTCATGACATAGTTTAGTTTTCTTTAACTATAACACGTCACCCCAAATTCATATCTAATACAGGACTTTGTTTATTTGTAAAGATCTAGTAAGGACTTCCTTGTATCAAGCACTTTTTTAGGTTCTGGGAAATTAGAAATGAAAGACTTAGATGGGATTAGGTAGTTGCTGCGTCCAGAGTTCACATTCTAGTGTAGATGACAAGAAGAAGAAGAAAGAAGAAGGAGAAGGGGGAGAGGGAAGGGAGGGGGAGGGGCGAGGGAGGAGAAGAGAAGAGGGAGGGGGAGAACAAGCAGTAAGAAAAGGAGGAAGAGGACAGGAGAAACATTTACTATTTCAAACACTATTCTCAATTTGTTAACTGATTTAATCCTTGAAATAAATCCATGAGATAGATTACCATGGTAATTCCATTTTACAGATGAACAAACTGAGGGGGAGAGATTTTAAGCAACTTGCCCAAGAATTGGTCATAGTAAAATTAAATCCAAAGGTGTATACTTCCAGAGGCCAAGTGCTTAATCATTCTACTATACTACTTCTCAAACACCTCAACAAATAATTACGAAAGAGTATGGTAAATTCAGCAGAAGAGGCATTTAGATGTTGAAAGCGTAAAAAAGTACCCTAAGATCAAACTTAAGGATCAAGGAAGTCCTCCTGGAAAAGGTGATATTAGCATTTAGCCTTGAAAAGTACATCAGGTTTGCCAGAGTATGAGAAAAAAGAAATACAAGTTGTGATGCAGTAAAAAAAACAAAGCTTCAGTTAGTTTACAGAAAAGATGAAAACAATCTCTCCCTTTTTCCTTACCATCCACAAACACATATAAATCTCATATCCCCTCTAATTTAGAACACTAATAATTACCTGTATTATTCACTATAAAATGTAGAAGAAATATACATCGTTGAATCAACGACACCCAACATACAGGCTTCTGTTAACAATGTAACTTTACATTAGTACAGGAGCTACCTGCTCTTACAATCTAGCTGTTGGGTTCCAGACAGGTGAACATAGAGAGGTAATTTCTAATGAAAATTAGAAATTAGAAATTACCTCTTATGCTTCATTTATATATTTTATTTACCTAATTGTACTCACCCTGGTTTAAGAGTAATCTGAGGAAGTTTATAAAAAATACCTACCACATAAAATTTAAAAAAAAAAAAAAGGAAAGTAAGGTAAAATAGTCCCCCTCCTAAACCAGATTTTTAACCCTCAAATTGATAGATTATGGGTAAGTATAGACAGTCTGGGATGAGGGGCTGGGGAGATGACGGCAGCTGGGGCAGCTGGCAGACGCTGAGAAGGCTTGGAGGCAGGAGCTATAGACTATCACATATGGAAGTGTTCAGTGTTTTAACAGCCACTATGACTGTACCAGCATATGCTGCTGAATTTCAGTACTCAATGTTAGCAAATTATACTTTTGTAAGAATTAAGCCCAGATAACAAAAAATTATAACAAACCGCAAATACTGAACTAAAATTGTTCTTTTATACTGCAATGTTTTCAACAACAATCCTAGTCATTTTGAACTCCTTTTTTTCTCCCTATATATATCAAATTCTTCTGATACTACTTACTCTATCTTTCTTGCACTCAAAATAATATTTTAAAAAATATATTTTTAAATCAGTTAAGATTATATTGTGCACCAGAAAAAAAGATGCAGGTATGGGCATGGTCATCTAGAGTC